>NC_045442.1:125203432-125218205 GCF_002776525.5 Piliocolobus tephrosceles | reverse complement strand
ATTCCACTGTGATGGTGTATCCTCCAGACCCCTCCTGAGGAATCCCTCCCTCTCCTCTCCCAGCCAGCCCAGAGCCCTGTCCAATTCCACTGTGATGGTGTATCCTCCAGACCCCTCCTAATGAACCCTTCCTCATCTTGACAGGGGTCTCTCATGTGAACCTGATTTTCCTACTAGGGAATGAATAAATCAGTAGTCTCAAAGAAGAAACAAGGGTCCTATTAGAATACCTGCTGTGGGTTTTAGTCTTAGAGCATCACATGAAATCTTCCCCACCACTTGATGAGCTGGTTATATATATTTTCCTATTTAATATATGAAAAAACTCAGGCTGAGAGGTTTAAAAATGTAGGAGGTTAAAATATTTGCCCCAGATCACACAGGTCATCATGAGTAGAGCAGGGAATAAATCAGGTAACAATGGTTGCCAAGTGGCCATCAAGCCAACGCCTTTGTTATTTTCCTGGACTCACCTTGATTAGAGAAAAGTCAATCAGTTTCCGGAAAGGTAAGAGACCCAGTGGAGCAGGGCCTTTTGAGAATGAAAACTGACTGTTTCTTTCATTGTTATTGATATGATTTCCCTGGAAATATATTCACTCCAGTTTTCCTGGGCCAATATAAAGTTGTTCATTTTGCTGGCTTGGAAATGTTATTCTCTGTCCTTGTTTTGAAGTGTTAAATGTGTGGTTTTTCAAAATGCATTTCTCAAACCACTCTACGGAAAGAAAACAAATAATCTGATTAAAAAATGGGCAAGGATGCCGGTAATCTCAGCACTTTGGGAGGCCGAGGTGGGCAGATGGCTTGAGGTCAGAAGTTTGGGACAAGCCTGGCCAACACAGTGAAACCCCATCTCTACTAAAAATACAAAAATTAGCTGGGCCTGGTGGCGCACGTCTGTAATCCCAGCTACTCAAGAGGCTGAGGCATGAGAATCACTTGAACCTGGGAGGCAGAGGCTACAGTAAGCTGAGATCATGCCTCTGGATTCCAGCCTGGGCAACAGAGCGAGACTCCATCTCAAAAAAAAAGGGCAGGGGATCTGAATAGATGTTTCTCAAAAGAAGACATGTAAATGGCCAACAGATATATAAAAATATGTTCAACATTACTAATGTTGATTAATGCATCATTAATGCATTCATGTGGATTAGGAAAATGAAAAATAAAACTACAATGAGATTTTTAGTTCACGCCTGTCAAAATGGCTACTGTCAAAAAGACAAATGATAACAAGTGTTGGTGAGGATGTGGAGAAAAGGAAACCCTTAGGCCAGGAACAGTGTCTCACACCTATAATCCCAGCACTTTGGGAGGCCAAGGCGGGCAGATCACCTGAGGTCAGGAGTTTGAGACCAGCTTGACCAACATGGGGAAACCCTGTCTCTACTAAAAATACAAAATTAGCTAGGCATGGTGGTGCATGCCTATCATCCTAGCTACTCAGGAGGCTGAGGCAGGAGAATCGCTTGAATCCAGGAGGTGGAGGTTGCAGTGAGCCGAGATTGCGCCATTGCACTCCAACCTGGGCAACAAGAGCAAAACTCGGTCTCAATAAAAAAAAAAAAAAAAAAGAAAAGGAAACCCTTGTACACCGTTGGTGGAAATGTAAATTGGTACAGCCACTATGAAAAATTATATAGAAGTTCTTCAAAATATGGAAGGTAGAATTAATATATGATCAAGCAATCTCACTTCTGGGTACTTACTCAAAATATTTGAAATCACTATATTGAAGAGATGTCTGCTCTTCCATGTTCATCACAGCACAATAGCCAAGTTATGGAACCAACATAAATGTTCATCAACATATGAATGGATAAAGAAGATATGGCATATATACAAAATGGGGTACTATTCAGCCATAAAAATAAACTTTGTCATTTGCAACAACATAGATGGAATTGGAAAACATTTAAATAAATTAAATAATCAAGGCACCGAAAGAAAAATACTGCATGTCCTCACTTATATGTGGAATCCAAAACATTAAAACTCAAAGAAGCAGAGAGAAGAATGGTGTTTACAGAGGCTGGAGTATGGGAGAAATGTGTAGCTGATGGTCAAAGGGTACAAAATCTCAGTCAGGTGGAATATTTGTGTGTATGTGTGTGTGTGTGTGTGTGTGTGATATTGTACAGCATGGTAACTATAGAAAATAATAATGTACATTTCAAAATTGCTAAAGGAGTAAATTTTAAATATTCTCACCACAAAAATGATAAGTATTTGAGGTGATATATACGTTAATTAGCTTTAGTTATTCCACATTGTATTCATACATCATAACAATAATTTGTCCCCTATCCATGTATAAATATTATTTGCCAATTTACAATTTAAAAATATGAACACTTAAAAAAGCATTTTGTTCCTGATACGGCATTCCTAAAGGCTAAATCTCCTGGGAGCATATTGCACCAACCACCTCACAAACAATTATTGGACTCCTACTACAGAGAAAGTGTTATGTTGGGTGCTGTGGAAGAGACAAGGGTGACCCAAAAAATAGCCTGAGCCCTCAGGAGTTAAAGGCTATGATATAAAATAGTTTAACACATAAAATATAAGAGATGTGCTGTGGTTTGAATGGGTCGTCTCCAAATTTCAGGTGTTGCCAATGTGACAGTATTAAGAGGTGGGGTCTTTAAGAGTTGATTAGGCCCTGAGGGCTCCTCCCTTGTGAATGGGATTAGGCACTCTATAAAGGGCCTTGATGGAGAGCCTGGCTCTCTCTTCCCCTTTCCCACTTTCTGTGATCTGAGGACACAGCAGGAAGGCCCTCACCGGATCTGGCACCTTGATCTTGGACTTCCCAGCCTCCAGAACTGTGAGAAAATACATTTCTGTTTTAATAAATTACCTAGTCTCAGGGAATCTTGTTATAACCGGCCCAAATGGCAAATGGACTAAGGGACTAAACCTGCCTTAGTCAGGATGGTATGAGTAGGTTGAACTAAGCCAGCGCTTCTTAATTTAGCTGCACACCAGAATCATTTTGCGACCTTTCACAAGTGCTGAGGTCTGAGCCTCACCCCCACAGAGATTCTGTTTTACTTGGTTTGGATACTGCTTTGTCCCCCATCCCCATGGGTATTTTTAGAGGTCCTGTAGGCTATTCTAATCTGCAGCCTAGGTTGAAATCATTGAACTAGGAAAACCCAAAAGATATTTTCCAGCTCAAATGTTTCACAAGTTGAAATCAATGTAAATAGACTTTGGATATTCAGAGGGCAAGGATGGGGTGGAAAGACAGTACTAGACTGATATCTTTTCATCTCATTGAATCTTCAAAAAGTCCCTGCATCTCCCCTAGTCTGTGGCAGAACCAGCCCCCCACCTGCCCATCCAGACTCAGCCGTCGTCTCCAGGGAATGGTGCCCGTTTCCATTCACCCAGGAAAGTCCTTGCTCTCTCAGGAGTTCTTTGAATTTATAGTTCCCAATAGGTTTTTGAAAAATATGTCATTGTTAGCTTTTCCAGTTTCCTTTTTCTTTTTTCAGTGGTTGCAGCTGTGGGTGTGATGGTTCGTTACAACTTTCCACATTTCAGTTGGAAGCAAAACTATTCCTGTTAGGCATTGGGAAGCCTCGCAAGAAGAGAGGGATGTACTGGTGTGAGGGGAAGATCAATCTGGTGGCCAAGGCAGGAAAAGTTAAATTTAGGAGAAGAGGGATGTATGCAGAGAGGAGGGCAGCGTCAGATTGGGATGGAAAGAGACGAATAAGAGAGGCCTTGGCCAGGTGCAATGGCTCATGCCTGTAATCCCAGTATTTTGGGAGGCCAAGGAGGGTGGATCATGAGGTCAGGAGTTCAAGACCAGCCTGACCAACACAGTGAAACCTCATCTCTCTAAAAATACAAAAATTAGCCAGGTGTGGTGGCAGGTGCCTATAATCCCAGCTACTCAGAAGGCTGAGGCAGGAGAATTGCTTGAACCTGGAAAGTGGAAGTTGCAGTGAGCCAAGATTACGCCACTGCATTCCAGCCTGGGCGACACAGTAAAACTCTGTCTCAAGAAAAAAAAAAAAAAAAAAACAACAACAAAAAACGCCTTATGAGAGAATAAATTTCGATTTGTAGGGATAGATTCAAATTCATGCCTGTCCATCTTTAAAGCCTAGACACTTCATCTACACCATCTGTGTAAATGACTGCAAGAACCTGCTGCCCCTACGGAGTGGCTAATACAGAAGTAAAACTCTTTGGCTTAAGTTGTTATCCTAGTGTGTTTATGGGAGAGACTTTTGGCTTTTGTGATGCCTATATCCAACTCTATTTTATTTGAGAATGGCTGAGATGGTTCATGCCAAACTCATGGTATAATTGGTAACAGATACCCAGAACTTTCTCTGTAAGATCCTTTGTGATTTTTTCTTTTGATGTAGTTTGGAATTAACAATAGTGTATACTTTTGGATTGGTAATTGGATAATTAAGCATGTGTTTCATTTTAACAAGTTAATCTCTCTTGATTCATTGATTCAGTTTCTAGAAATCTGTCCTAAGGCATACATGCAGACAAAGGCTTATAAAAAAAAGGTTATTTATAATAAGGACAAACTTAGAAATGATTGAAGTGTCTTATTTACATAAAAGAATGAGATATATATATAATACACACATTTATAACCATATGTGATTATAAAAATATCTGATATAACTCAAATGGCCATCAATTTGGAATTGGTTGAAAGATATGGTATAACACTATGGAAAACTTTGTGATAATTAAAAATAATGAGGTCGTATATATGCAGATATTTGAAAATATGTCTAGTACATATCGTTGTATCATATAATTCCATTCATGTCTCTCTCTGTATATATGCCAGTGCATAGAAAAACACTAGAAGGATACATGTCACACTGTTAATAGAGGTAAATAGTTTCAGAGAAGTGGGGGAGAGGGATGATAAAAGGACCTTTATGTTTTACTCCATAAACTTTCATATTTGGATTTTTTTTGAAACGGAGTCTTGCCCAGGCTGGAGTGCAGTGGCGTGATCTCGGCTCACTGCAACCTCCGCCTTCCGGGTTCAAGCAATTCTCCTGCCTCAGCCTCCTGAATAGCTGGGATTACAGGCACATGCCACCACGCCCAGCTAATTTTTCTATTTTTAGTAGAGACGGGGTTTCTCCACGTTGGTCAGGCTGGTCTCAAACTCCTGACCTCAGGTGATCCGCCCACCTCAGCCTCCCACAAGTGCTGGGATTACAGGCATGAGCCATCACGCCCGGCCGGATCTCTGTTTCTTTCTAGTCCCCATGTAAGCGAAGCAAAATTTAATAATTTTTTTTTAATGAATCCATAATAATGCAAAAATGCAAGATATATTTTCGGGGAAGATTACTTCAATGGGTGTGTCTCCCTTATCTGATTGTGTAAACCTGGGAGGAATAGAGTGTACCTTTCTGTTTCGTTTGTTTAGTAGCCAGAACTCTGCCAGGCCAAACAAACGATGTGCTTGATGGGACAGAATTTGTCAGGGCTGTTGGCTATGTGAAGGTGTGAGCGGGAACGCTGTGTTCTGAACAACAGCAGTCAGGCTGGGGAAGCTCCAATGTCCAGGCTCAGAGAAGCAGACTGGATAGGCAGGATGCGAAGCTGATGGAAAAGTACCCAGCTGCCTCCTCTTCAGTTCTTCAGCCTCACTGTGTGCGGGTGATGTGTCACAGCAGCATTCTATCATCATTATCCTGGAAGGGAGTATTGACGGGGTGGGAGGGCAGCCCTGACATTCACCCGGTTCCTCCTGGGCTCGCCGTGGTTCTAATAGCATTCATTAACCACGTGCTTCAGCGGGAAGAGCCCCGGGCCAGGAACAAGGGGCGTAGGCTGCAGCCTCTGACTTGCCGCTAATGAGCTGGTTTGGGGTAAGCCACGTAAACTCAGAAAAATAGTTATTCCTCCCCAGGCCCCGTCAGAGTCTGATCTCTAGGTTCCTTTCAAACCCTGAGAGTTTAAGGGCCTATGCCCTTTGAACCCACTCTATCTTCTGTTCTCAGCATGCGGACTGGTACTTTTCTGGAGAAGGTTTAAATCTCCTTTCCTGGGTGGCTTGATGCAGTACTCGTAAACCAGAGGACATGAATTCCCAGAGACTAAGCAGGATTTTGTTTTGAGATAGGAAGTGGCGGGTCACGTGAGGACTTGGAGGGTGTAGGTAACTGAACCTGCCTTCAGTTTCATCATCCCTGGTGGAAAAAGGAAAAAGGATGGAGTCTGTCCTTCCAAGGATGTGCATGACAGTACCCGGAGGCATCGAGGCTCTACGTGGTCCCCAGCTGGTCCCAGGGTTGTGCCAGTAAATTCAGGTCTGCAGCACCTTCTTTGCATACTTCATCTCCAGCCAGGCTGCCATGCGCATGGGAGATGGAACGTGGCAGCCACCACGCCTCCCTTTTCACAAGGTGGCTGTTGTCAGTGGTCTGATTTCATTCATTGCCCTGGAAAGCTTTAAAAATGAGGCGTGGCTCCTCCCAGCTGTATTTAACGTGATGAAGCTTCTGCATTTTGCAATCCTGAAACTTCACATAGAAACTATTCAGTGAGTAGAAACCTGTAGGCAGAGATGGGAGGGCCTTTCAGACCTGGATAGGACGTTCAAATCCACCCACGGGAGGAAGATAGGATTCAGATGATTGATGTGGTGGTTTCTGTGCAAAGGGAACGGTGCGAAGGGAGACTCCACTCTGGTGCTTCCCCAGAGAGCAAGAGTTCAGCTTATTTTCCGAGGTTTCCTAGACAAAAGCATTCCAAATAGATTTCTATATATCTTAGCTTCACGTTTCAAAAAGAAATATTCAACCTACTTAGAGCTCTTTCTTTTCTAAAATTCCTAAGAAACATCACAGCAGCATCGTATTTTTAATTTTTTTTCTTTCTTTTCCTTTCACTGTCCTCACAATTTGTTCCCAACAGCAGCATCATAAATGAAATCTTTCCATCATCACAATTTCATCTTTAGTTGGGGCCATCTGAGGAGTTGGGAAGAGACAGGCACTGCTCTGTGAAGAGACAGGCACTGCTGTGTGAGACCCCAGATTCTCATACATAGGACCCTTTCTGAGTCACTGATCTGAAAACACATCAGCAGGATCCAGCCTATTGTATCTAGGCTGTGCGACACAACCGTTGATTACCTGGGAGTCTGAGCTCAAGGGGCTTCAGGAAGTTGTGTGGGCTGAACTTTTTGATCCTAACTTAACTCTGGGAAAAATAAACAAACACACTGAGTCACTGATGTTCATGGTCACTAATAAAGGTGGTGGGTTCCTTGCAGCCATGTTTACATTTTCATTTTTAAACCATGATGATAGGAGGTCAGACAAGTGACTCGATCATGGAAGTGACTTGTAAGAGTGGCCAGGGTGGAGGGCAGTTAAGGACCCTGTTGTAGGATTAGTGTGCCAGCCCGTGTCCAGAGTGGTCTGCGATGGGAAAAATCAAAGACATTACAGTCCACTAATAGAAGACTGGTTAGGTAAATGATGGCGTGTCCTGTGCCATGGAGTATTGCATGCTGTGGGTCATCTTCCCAGACACACCCTGCGATGAGGGTTCCTGTGCATGGGATTTATTATGGAAGAGTTCCTAGGACAGCCTTGTGAAGGAGTAGGAAAGCAGGGGAGGGAGGTGGAAGGAACAAGTAAGGATGTGATTTCAGATCGGGTCTGGCACCCACCTGATCCCCATGCGGGACTCTGGAGTGTAGATTACACCCACTGGAGACAAGGAGCCAGGTGTTCGTAATCCTTCACCCCCTCCTAGCAAAATGGCTCTGGGAGCCCAAGAACAGGTCTCAGAAGAGAGTTATAGAGGTCGACACCTAAAGCAAAAGCTCACCTAAGCCCAGACATGGACAGTGCAAAATGAGAAAGGGACTGGCGGTAGGATCGAGGGCCTGCTTTACTATGCAACCATCAGTAAGAAGGAAGTAGAGTTCAAAGTACATCGATGGAAAGTTCTTTATGATAAGCACTGAGTGAGAAAAGCAGGCTACTGAGCAGCATATATATTTTGACCTTATTATTTTTTTGTAAAAGAAATGTGGGTGTGCACATAAAGTCTGGAAGGAAACAGACCCAACTCTTAATTGTGTTACTATAAGAGAGTTTCAGATTGAGGAAGAGGGGTGAAGGGATCATGGAGACATTTAGATTTTATGAGCAGGCATGTCCTGCTTTATAACAGGAATAAAAAATACAGAAATGCACAAGGCCTGTGCCATGTGGCAGGAGCATGTGCCTGTGCAGTTAATGGGCTTTTCTGTTTCCAGTCCTAAGGACCAGACAGGCCACACTAAGTAGACCATAGGGACCACTTGGTGAATTCAGGGATGTTTCCCTTGAATGAACAACACTCTGCAGTCTGCAATTAAACATAATACTGGACTAGAAATTGTGGCCTCAGTGGTCCTCATTTCAGATGACTGATTGTCATTTTAGGCTGTCTTAGGAAAACATGCTCTTAGCCTAGTGTCTTTTCTTCCTGTTTGAATATCCACTGGATGTTCATTAGTTTAGCCTCTGCTCCCTGTAGGGGATTGTCTGAGTGGAAAAATTACTCTCATGCTTTGCCCACAGCCTGGATTGATGGCCTTGGCAGAACATTAAATTCGTAGGTGAAATAAACTCTCTTCCCACTTGGTGGTAGGTTAGAGATCCAGGCTGACATAATTCTTTCCCCTGGCCAGTAAACAGCCAGGAATGACCATGGAAAGGCCTGCAAAAATGGCCACCAACTTTCCTGTTACCACAAAGCCTAAAATTACACTGTGTCATATATGGTGTTGTGTTTAGCTCTGGGCAGAGAGAAAACTGCATGAAGCAAGTATTTACACCCTTGGGGTTGCAAGATTTTCATCAAAACCACTCTTGTTTCAGTTCATCTATCCATACACTCATCCACCCACCCATTCATTCATCCATCCATTCATCTATATCCATCCATCCACCCACCCATCCATCTATCCATCCATCCATCCCGCCATCCATCCAACCATCAATCCATCCATCTACATCCATCCATCCACCCATCCATCCATTCACCCACCCATCCATTCATCTGCTCACCCATTCACCCATCCATCTACTTATCCATCCACTCACCCCATCCATTTATTCATTCATCCCATCTATCTGTCCATCCATCCATCCAACCATCCATCTATCTACATCCATCCATCCATCCACCCACCCATCCATCCATTCACCCACCCATCCATTCATCTGCTCACCCATCCACCCATACATCTACTCATCCATCCATCCACTCACTCCATCCATTTATTCATTCATCCCATCCATTCATCTATCCATCCATCCATCCATCCATCCACCCATCCACCCATCCACCCATCCATTCACCAACTCATCCATTCATCTGCTCACCCATCTACCCATCCATCTACTCATCAATCCATCCACCCATTGATCCATTCAAAAATCTATCCACTCATCCATTTGTTCATCAGCCCATAATTACATTCATCCATCACCCCACCCATCCATCTGCTCATCCATCCATCCATTCATCCATCCATCCATATTTCTAGTAATTATTGAGTGACTCTCATGTGCTAAGCATTGTGGTAGTTACCTTGTCTCCTGGCATTTATTTACCTGTGGCAAACACGCTTAAATCTTACCTCCAGCCTCTACCTGTGGTTTTTGAGAATATACTAGAAACAATTTTAAGTCCTCTCATTAGAGTTTGCTGTCTCCCAGCCCAGCATTAATAGTTATTTTCATTGCTCAGTAGTGGAACATCAGATAGTAATATCCATTATGTGATGAGTGCTGGCTGAATGGCACTTAGCAAAGCCTTCTGTACACCCTGGCTCATTTAATTCTAATGGTCATCCTAAGAAATGTGTGTTATTGTCTACATTGTAATCTTTTTATGGTGAAGTACAACATACATGAAAAACATGGAAAATGTAAAGTATGGTTCTATAATTTATCGTCAAACAAAGATGTATACAATGAGGTTAAAAAGTTCAAACACTGCCAGCATCCAGAAGGCTCCTTCATGCCCCCTTTTAATTGCTACCCACTTTCTGTCCCTGGAAGTGACCACCATCCTGATATATGTGGTGGTGGCTTCTCTGATTCTTTTTATAGTTTTACCATCTAAGCATGTATCCCCAAGTGCTATAGTTTCGTTTTGCCTGTTTGTTTTACTTTAAACTTTACATAAATCACATTGTATGTCTCTTTCGGTGACTTTATTTTCCTCCACATTAAATTCTGACATTCATACTTACTGTTTCATAAGGCAGTGATCGATTCTCATTTCTGTGGAGTATTTTATTGTATGAATATACTACAGTTTATTTTCCATTCTACTGTATTTGGTCATGTGTGTTTTTCCAGTTTTTCACTATTATGAATAATGATGCTAGGAGCATTCTTACACACATCTTCCACTGAAAAAGGGCAGTGATTTCATTGGATATGTAAATGGGAGTGAGATTACTAGGTGGTAGGCTTGTGTTCAATTTTGGTATCTAGTGCTGAACAACTTTCCTAAACAGTGGCACTAATTTATCTTCCCACCTGTAGTAAACAGGAGGTCAGTTCCCTGCATCTTCACCATCACTTGGTACCACCAGTCTTTGTAATTTCACCTTATCTGATGGTATATAGTGGTTGGTATCTCTTCACGATTTCAATTTACATTCCATCTATGACAAATGAGGTCGAGTGTCTTTTCATACGTTTACTAGACATTTGGATACCATCTTTTGTGAAGTACATTTTAAAGTCTTGCTCATTTTTTTTTAAAACTGAATTTTCTGCTCTTATTTGTAGGATGTTTTCTGGATGCAAGGTCCTTCTTTTGTTGTTAAATGAGTGGCAAATGGCTTTTCCTAATCTGTCACTTGCCTTTTAATCCATTAAAATCTATCTTTGGGAATGAGATCATGTCTTTTGCGGGGACATGGATGGAGCTGGAGACTATTATCCTTAGCAAACTAATGCAGGAACAGAAAAGCAAATACCGCATGTTCTCACTTACAAGTGGGAGCTAAAATGATGAGAATGCATGGACACAAAGGGAACTGCAGACACTGGGGCCTTCTTGACAGAAGAGAGTGGGAGGAGGGAAAGGAGCAGAAAAGATAACTATTTGGGGATGGGTGTGGTGGCTCACACCTGTAATTCCAGCACTTTGGAAGGCCGAGGTGGGCAAATCACCTGAGGTTGGGAGTTTGAGACCAGCCTGGCCAACATGGTAAAACCCCATCTCTACTAAAAATACAAAAATTAGGCCAGGTGTGGTGGCTCAAACTCGTAATGCCAGCACTTTGGGAGGCCGAGGCAGACTGATCACTTGAGGTCAGGAGTTCAAGACCAGCCTGGCCAACATGGCAAAACTCCATCTCTACTAAAAATACAAAAATTAGCCAGGCATCGTGGCACATACCTGTAGTCCCAGCTATACTCAGGAGGCTGAGGCAGGAGAATCACTTGAACTTGGGACACGGAGGTTGCAGTGAGCTGAGATCATGCCACTGTACTCTAGCCTCGGGGACAGAGTGAGACTCTGTCTCAAAAAAAAGATAACTATTAGATACTGGATTTAATACCTGGGCAATGAAATAATCTGTACAACAAATCCCCATGACATGAGTTTACCTGTGTAACAAACCTTCACATGTACCCACAAACCTAAAATAAAAGTAAAAACAAAGCCGTCTTTAGATATTTTCAATGTAATCTAACTTATCAACCATTACCTTTATGGTTAGTGCTTTTTGTGTCCTGCTTAACAAATCATTCCTTGCCCTAAAGCCATAAGGATATTTGTGTATGTTATTGTATCAGTCATGGTCAAGTTAGGAAAACAGAAATCACACTATAAATTTCAGGAGAGAATCTAATAAAGAGAAATGGTCACACAGGTTTCAGAGTCTGAAAACCAAAACAGGAGCCCTAAGGTAACAGAGACAATAGCTTCAGAAATGGGTACTGCCTCAAAGACTAGAGGAGCAAAGGCAAGAAGGTGATGGTATCAAAACCTAGCAGCTCAGAGAAGGGATCCCTCACAGCCAGGAGGTTCAGACTTCTAAGCGGAACTGCTGTCCAGCGGTGCTGATAGCCCTGAGGGGCTGTGATGAGATTGGTTCCAGGGTTGTTGAAAGAAGCTGAAGGCTAGAACCAGAAGGCTGCCCAGGTGATGGCAACAGTGCGGAGGCCATCTCTACTTCGCTCGTCCGGAATTTCCATCTCTTTCTAGCAGCTCCTATTGCAAATTCTAGCAGGAAGCCAACCGGCAAGGGGGAAATGAAGAGTCCTGGCCCCAGAATTACAAAGCAGGACAAAGAAGTGTAGGTGTGGAGCTGAGATACAAGAGCTTAATAATGGTTATGTTCTTTTTGAGACAGAGTCTTACTCTGTTGCCCAGGCTGGAGTGCAATGGTGTGATCTCGGCTCACTGCAACCTCTGTCTCCTGGGCTTAAACGATTCTCGTGCCTTGGCCTCCCGAGTAGCTGGTATTACAGGTGTGTGCCATGATGCCCGGCTAATTTTTGTATTTTTAGTAGAGATGAGGTTTTGCCATGTTGGCCAGGCTGGTCTCGAACTTCTGGCTTCAAGTGATCCTCCAGCCTTGGCCTCCCAAAGTGCTAGAATTGCAGGCGTGAGCCACCGTGTCCGGCCACAGTTATCTTCTTGAGAAGCCTTGTGGTTTTGCCTTTTAGCTGTACCTAAAACCCGCCTGGAATTGGTCTTTGAATGATGACAAGGGTCTGGTATCACTTTTTCCCCATATTGAATTAACTTGGCACCACTCGTTGGAAGGTCGCCTTTTCCCATTGCACTCGAGTGCCATGTTTGTCATTGATCTGGAGGACCTGCTTTTAGATGTTCCATTATGTATTCGTCTAAACTTGCACCAACATCACACTCCTTTAATGTAGCTTTAAGTTTGACATCTGGTAGAGTAAGTCATCTTACTCTGTTCTTCTTCAAGGTTCTCTTGGCTATTCTTGGCCTGCTGGATTTCCATTTGATTCTAGAATAAGCTTTTTAATTTCCATAAACATTTTGCTAAGATTTTAATTTAAATCACATTAACTCTATAGGTAACTTTGGGAAGAACTGGTATCTTTACAATATTGACTTTTTCAATCTAAGAATATGGCTTATTTCTTCATATATTTAGGGTTTTTTGTTTGTTTTAATATTTATGTCTTCAGTCTTACATATATTTTATCACATTTATTCTTAGGTATTTGATTTTTTTTAAACTTATTATGAAATAATTTCCAAATTAAAGAAAGGCTGTAAGAATAGTACAGAGAAATCCCTTGTTCCCTTTACTCAAAATGTTTTTCAACACTTAACAAAACATTTTACTGCGTTCACTTGTTTATTCCCTTTCTCTCTTTTTCATTCTCTCTATATGTGTATGTTATTTTTGTTTTCCATTTTTTCCTTAATAATCTGGGAGTAGATTGCATAAATCAGGCTCCTTTACCCCTTTATATTTCAATGTTTTATAAGAACAAAGAGAGTCTCTCATGTAACCACAGTACAGTTACCAAATTCAGAACATTTGACCTTGATCCTTGATAGAATACTTGTATATAATGTAGTCTGTCTTCCAGTTCATCAGTCATCTTAATGATGTCCTTTCTAGCATTGTTTCCCTGGAGGTACAGGGTCTCGTTCAGAGACACCTACTGCATTTAGTTGTCAATTTGTGCTAGTTTTCTTCAATTTGGCATAGTTTGTTTTTCTTTCTCATTTTGTTTGAGATGGAGTCTAGCTCTGTCACCCAGGCTGTAGTGCAGTGGCACAATCTCAGCTTCCTGGGTTCAAGAGATCCTCCTGCCTCAGCCTCCCAAGTAGCTGGGGCTACAGGCACGTGCCACCATGTCTGGCTAATTTTTGTATTTTTAGTAGAGACGAGGTTTCACCGTATTGGCCAGGCTGGTCTCAAACTCCTGGCCTCATGTGATCTGCTCACCTTGGCCTCCCAAAGTGCTGGGATTGCAGGCATGAGCCACCACACCTAACCTAATTTTACATAGTTTCTTAAGCTTTTTGTTTTTCATGATATTGACAATTTTGAAGAATATAAGCAGTTATTTTATCAAATGTTTCTCAATTTGAATTTGTCTCATGTTTCCCCATTATTATGTTTAGGCTATATATCCTTGGCTAGAATATTATGGAAGTCATGTTGTGTCTCTTGGGGTATCACCTATGAAGGCCTGTCACCCCACCTGCCTCTTGTGGGTAATAATTTCGATCACCTGCCCAAGTTACTGTTCAGTTTTCCACCGTATTTACTATGTTCTCCCTTGGAGCTAATAAGCAATCTAGGGGGAAACATGGGGACCATGAAGACATCCTACTCCTCATCCAAATTTCCTTTTAATTTTAGCTTTCATTGATGATTCTTGTCTCAACCAGTCTTTGCTATAACGATTGCAGAAATATGATTTTCCAACCCCACCCCTCCTTCTGTGTTTATCATTCAGGATTCTACTGTCAGGTGGAGCCCTCTCTTGTCCTTCATTTTTTTGGTTTGCTTTTCTATTTATTAGTATCATTTTTTAGAGGCTGGGTCTAGTTCTGTTACGTAGCGGAGAGTGCAGTGGCATGATCATAGCTCACTACAGCCTTGACCTCCTGGGCTCAAGCAATCCTCCTGCCTCAGCCTCCTGAGTAGCTAGGACTATAGGCTTGTGCCCTGTGCCTGCAGGCCTTACTATGTTGCCCAGGTTGGCTTTTTTTTTTTTTTTTTTTTTTT
>NC_045442.1:125201242-125203332 GCF_002776525.5 Piliocolobus tephrosceles | reverse complement strand
CTGCAAGCTCCGCCTCCCGGGTTCACGCCATTCTCCTGCTTCAGCCTCCCGAGTAGCTGGGACTACAGGTGCCCGCCACCTTGCCTGGTTAGTTTTTTGTATTTTTTAATAGAGACGGGGTTTCACCATGTTAGCCAGGGTGGTCTCGATCTCCTGACCTCGTGATCCGCCCGTCTTGGCCTCCCAAAGTGCTGGGATTACAGGCTCGAGCCACTGTGCCCGGCCACTGGTTTCAGACTCTTGGGCTCAAGTGATCCTCCTGTCTCGGTCTCTCAAAGTGTTGGGATTACATGCATGAGCCACTGCTCCTGAGACTGTTTATTTTATGGATTCATGGATTCCCATTACATTTAATGGGGTATAATCCATACAGTCCTTTTTTATTTTGAAACTCAAATTGTCCTAGATTTGGGTCATAGGAGCATCTTCAGGCTGGTTCCTGCATCCTTTGGCATGCTCTCCTCTTCTGCTTTGAGCACGTCGTTGATTTCTAGGCCTGTACAATACTCCAGGCTCATCTTGTGCCTTCCCTATCTCAGCTCTAAGACTGTCGATGTCTCTAACAAGCGCTTGGTCCTAGATCTGGTTGTAGTTATGCTATTGCCAGTGGGTGTCATTGCTTCTAGGGTGTTTCAGTGGCTAGAGCTAGGATAAATACATGTGTGTGTTCACATATGCATAAATAAAACCATGCAATAACTCTAATATGTATGTGTGTGGGTATATCTATATCTATATACGGTTATATTATTAGAAATATACATTCATATTGAGATCTCCAATTCCAATTCAATGCAAATGTTCTTCTTTCACCCAGGACTGTCCACATATTTTGCAGCGTCCAAGTAAAATGTGGGACTCTGTTTTCAAAATTTATTCAGTATTTCAAAACAGCAACAGCAGAGCATTAACCCACATAAAGGGCAAGGGTCCCTGCCAAACATGGGGCCCTGCGTGATGGCCTTGGTTTCATGTGTGTGAAGCAGGCCTTGCCTCCATAATTCTCATGGGAAGAATGCTGGCTTACAGCATGGACACCATAATGCAGGGCTGTCTGCAGAATCTGGGGACTATGTGAAAAATAAAAAGCAGAATTTAGAGGTGCTAAATTATCAATCTTTCACCTCTCTTCTCTTGTCATATTGTTTTTCAAAATTTGCTATTTAATGTTATTCAAAATAAAGAAACATTTAAGTTATTAGCATGAGTTCTACAGTTCATCCTTACATTACATTGTGCAGTGACAATTTTACATGCAAACATAAGAGCATTTAGCTCATAAGAGGATTCACTACAATCACACAATTGGTATTTCCCACCTTGTACACGCATATGTATCTTGTTCTTGTGAGAACAATGGAAATATTGTACAAAACACACTCAACTGCTTTTATTCATCGCTTGATACGCTCGTGTTCTGCCAGTGCTGGCTACCCTGGATGTACGTACTAATGAGTGAGGAAGGTCTGAAAGAAGGAACTGTGGCTTTCCCTGGCTTTCTCTTTCCTCACTTCAGCATGTGTACTTGGTTAATACAGGGAAGTAGAAGGTCAGGATGAGGCTACTTGGTGGTTAGCATTTCTTAGAATGTCATTGCCTTCTTTCTGCAGCCAGAGCAGGTTCTGGGTCAAACAGAAAGTGTGGTCTCTCGGGGCTGTCCGTGCTGTTACTTACCCATTTGTAGACATAGCATGCTTCCTTTCAGCCCCTTCTACTCACTTGCTGAATTCCCATGCATCATGGCAGCAAGCTTTACTTCTCAAACATCAGTCTGGGCCAGGCGCCGTGGCTCACGCCTGTAATCTCAGCACTTTGGAAGGCCGAGGCAGGCAGATCACCTGAGGTCAGGAGTTTGAGACCAGCCTGTCCAACATGGCGAAACCCCGTCTCTACTAAAAATACAAAAATTAGCCAGGCGTGGTGGCGGGCACCTGTAATCCCAGCTACTCCGGAGGCTGAGGCAGGAGAGGCAGGAGAATTGCTTGAACCTGGGAGGTGGAGGTTGCAGTGAGCTGAGATGGCACCACTATACTCCAGCCTGAGCAATAGAGTGAGACTCTATCTCAAAAAAAAAAAAAAAAAAAAAAAAA
>NC_045442.1:125151438-125201142 GCF_002776525.5 Piliocolobus tephrosceles | reverse complement strand
CCCCATGGTGGTTATGCTGAGATTAGCTGTGGAATTCTCGGCATCATCGGAAGTTACTCTGTATCACAGGAATGCCGAAAGCGTGTGTGTCTTATTAGTACTTCTTGATAAACTCCTTTTTGGAGATTGTGTAGAAGGTTTTTAATTCAAGTAGCTGCTATTATGCCTCATGCTAGGATCTTTCTTTGGGGTGCTTTTCTCTACTATTATAAAAATTATATAAGGCCGGGCACGGTGGCTCGTGCCTGTAATCCCAGCACTTTGGGAGGCCGAGGCGGGCAGATGACTTGAGGTCAGGAGTTTGAGACCAGCCTGGCCAACATGGTGAAACCTCAACTTTACTAAAAATACAAAAAATAGCCAGGCGTGTTTGCGCGCACCTGTAATCCCAGCTACTCGAGAGGCTGAGGCAGGAGATTGTGCCACTGTACTCCAGCCTGGGTGACAGAACGATACTCTGTCTCCAAATAAGAAAGAAAGAAAGAAAGAAAATAAATAAATAGAAATTATATAACTATATTTAATTAAAAAAGACTAGTTAATAACTTTTTTTTGGTGCCGGATCATACATTCATAAATTTCAAACATAAAGAGGTTAAAGAGGCTGGGTGAGGTGGCTCATGCCTATAGCCCCAGCACTTTGGGAGGCTGAAATAGGCTAATCACTTGAGTCCAGGGGTTTGAGACCAGCCTGGGCAACATGGCCAAAACCCTGTCTTTACTAAAAATACAAAAAACTAGCTGGGCATTGTGGTGCATGCCTGTAGTCCCAGCTATTTGGGAAGCTGAGGTAGGAGGATCACCTGAGCCCAGGAAGTTGAGGCTGCAGTAAGCTGAGATTGTACCACTGCACTCCAGCCTGGGAGACAAGAGTGAGATCTTGTCTCAAAAAAAAAAAAAAAAAAAAAAAGGTTAAAGATTTTTTTAAAAAACTATTTTTAAATCATTTACTGCTAGTATGTAGAAATGACAATTGCTTTTCAAAAAAGTAGTTCTAAACATGGGTTTCCCTCCCTGGATGTTCATCTTCCCTGAAGGACAGGTCTTCACTATATTTTTACTTCCCAATATGCCCAAGCAGATTATTTTTATGTTTTTTTTTCCAGCTGTTAGATGAAGACAATGAGATACCAAGAACATAAATAACTTTTCCTAAATAAATTTAAGACTGAATTATAGACTCAGTGATCTAGGATGATTTATGTACTTATTTATTTTTAGAAATGGTTGTCTTGCTATGTTGCCCAGGCTGGTCTTGAACTCCTGGGCCCAAGCAATCCTCTTGCCTCAGCCTCCTGAGCAGCTGGGACTACAGGTATGCACCACTGCACCTGGATAGGATGATTTAGTCTTGTCTTAAGGCGCAACACACATATTTTTTTTCCCCGTTACAGATTCCAGGGTCTGTTTTATCTGTGTGATGAGGCCATGGGGAAAATGCAGTGAGTATAGGCTTTGCCATAGGTAAGACGTTGCAGTTAGGAAGGTGGAAGTGACTTAGGGTGGAGAAATGGGAGGAGAAATCGGTTTAGTGTGTGGAGAGAGGAGGCAGTAAGACTTAACTCTTCCCAGGGGTAGACATTCAATGACTCATATTTCTGGTCACTGACTGAGTCATTTTGTACCTGGACAACTTCAGAAGTCAGCATGTCAATGCATCAATGAAGAGGGCCATATGATGTGACTGTATTTGATACATTTTTATCTACTTATTTTGAAAATGAGGCCAGGTGTGGTGGCTCACGCTTGTAATCCCAGCACTTTGGGAGGCTGAGGCAGGTGGATCACCTGAGGTCAGGAGTTTGAGACCAGTCTGGCCAACATGGTGAGACCCTGTCTCTACTAAAAATACAAAAATTAGCTGGGTGTGGTGGTGTGTGCATGTAGTCCCACCTACTTGGGAGGCTGAGGCAGGAAAATCGCTTGAACCTGGGAGGCGGAGGTTGCAGTGAGCCAAGATCGCGCCATTGCACTCCAGCCTGGGCAAAAAGAACAACACCCCATCTCAAAAACAAACGAACAAACAAGCAAAACAAAACAACAACAACAACAAAAGAAAATGGGTGTTTAGAGACTTGAGAACATGGGACCAGAATCCTGTGCTCTACTTTCTGGCAAGCTACGACCCAGAACCAGTTGCTTTACCTCTCCACAGATCTCTGACGGAGATAATGATGCCTTCTTTTCCCCCATTTCATACGAGAAGCATAAGGTACCTAATATTACTCATTCTTCTACCACGGAACTAGAGGAGTATTTTTGAGGTAACTGATTGTGTCATGCAAGGTTTAGAAGCCCTTCAATGGTTTCCTGTTGGTCTTGGGTTTAATGACACACGCCCTAAGCACAGCTCACCGTGTCCTGGGGTATCTGGTTCTTGCCTGTCTCTCTAGCCTCAGCTCACCCTACACTCCTCGGCCACAGAGGCTTTCTTGAACTCTTGTTTTTGCACGCTCCCTCCCATGTAACATCTTTGTGCTTGCTGTTCCCTCTGGCTAGTAACGGTCCAGTTCCGTCTTTACCAGGTGGTTTCTAACGCATCGGAAGGTGTCATGGCACCACAGAGTCTTCCCGGCCTCCGGGCTAGATTAGACCCTATGACCTGCACTCATCAGACCACGTGCCTCCTTCGTAGGACACCCAGAGTTGCAGTTTCACCTTTATTGGCATAAATACTTGCTTCATGCCCATTCTCTCACTAGACTTAAGCATCTTGAGAGTAGAAACTGGGCCACTTTTGACTCATCACTCTCTCCCCAAGATCTAACCCCCCTGCCTGGGATAGTAAGCACCCACTAAATATTTGCTAAATAAATGAAGGAAGGAAAGACATTTTTATTCATTTCACCCTAAGTGTAGATATTCCCAGTTTTTAAACTTGTTTTCTGAAACGTGGGTTTGGGTAAGAAGCATTCAGGAACAGATTATTGAAACTGGGAAAAAAGTGAAAGATGCTCTTCCAATGTCCTTGCTACAAGTAATTAGTATTCAACCACTTCCCCCGTCTGGAACCTACTTTCAAGTGCCAAGAGAAAATGTGTTTAGCATTTAAATGGATTCTTCCGGAACACCGGTGGCCATGCAATTGCTGAAGTAGCCAAGCTCCTGTGCACTGTAAATGTCAGCCTTGTTCCAACACCTCTGATAAGGTAAGGACAAGAACCAAAGAAGAGCGTTACATTTTAATTTACAATTTCCTGGTGCGTGTGTGACGCCTGGGAGGCCCAGGCTATGTTCCTTTAGCCACTGAAGGACTCTGACAGCTGCCTCCTGGGGGTGTGGGAGCAATGAGGTAGGAAGTCAAACTTCAGATGTGTCTATTGAATGGCAGGATGAAGAGCCTGGTAGCAGTGCTTGCAGAAAGGCTGGGAAGTCGAATTCTTTGAGAGTAATGAAGCCACTTCCAGGCAGGTAGCACAGGGAACTGATTAAGGCTAGTGTTTGAATCAGACCTTTTTTTTTTTTTTTTTTTTTGAGACGGAGTCTGGCCCTGTGGCCCAGGCTGGAGTGGAGTGGCCGGATCTCGGCTCACTGCAAGCTCCGCCTCCTGGGTTTACGCCATTCTCCTGCCTCAGCCTCCCGAGTAGCTGGGACTACAGGCGCCCGCCACCTCGCCCGGCTAGTTTTTTTTTGTATTTTTTAGCAGAGACGGGGTTTCACCGTGTTAGCCAGGATGGTCTCGATCTCCTGACCTAGTGATCCGCCCGTCTCGGCCTCCCAAAGTGCTGGGATTACAGGCTTGAGCCACCGCGCCCGGCTGAATCCGACCTCTTTGAGCTCCAGTCCTGGTTCAGTACTCTCCAGGTGTGTGACCCTGGACAAGATGTTCAAGCCCCAAGCCTATGAGTCTCTAACTAAGGTTGTGTAGAATAAATGAGGCAGTGTACATAAAACCTTTGATAAAAAGAGAATGTTCAATAAAGGTAACAGGATACTGTGACCCCAAATAGCCACAGCGCCTTCTCCTGTGGGTGGAGGGTGGAGCCTGTGGGTATTTGTGTGTGCTTTCTCCCCCACACTGTGGGCATGTATTTATATTTTTAAAGCTAAATTGAAATGAACCCTAGTTCAACCTTGAATGGGAAGAAGTATTACAAAAGGGCAATAGGCTATCAGAGACGGGATGTGGAAGTGGGAGAGGCAGGTACCTATTTACTTAGGGAATATTTACCAGTCTCTACTATGTGTGGAATCTGTGCTTAGCACTGAGGATAGAGCAGAGGGCGAGACAGACAGTCGCCCCTGCCCCGATGGTGGCTGCCATCCAGCAAGGAGGGCAGCTGTGAAGCATTACATATGTGCTTACTTGTCATTGTGCATGTATGTTGTATGTTACGAACAAGTGCAGAGCACCCCGAGTTCATGGACAGGGGCTGAAACTAGTCTGGTTTGGTGAACAGCTGATGAAGGCAGTGCTGGGAGATGATAAATGTCCCTCCTGTCCCTTAGGACTTGCAGGTAATGGTCTCCCATGCCCCTCCCTTGACTCCAGGCTGTCTAGTGAAGGTGATCGTTCTAATTGCCCCATTAGGACATCGGGGTTTCTTAACTAAACCCTGAATGATGCCTTGGATTTCTGGATTCTGGCCAACATGTTGAAGTAAGTCAATCTGGCTGGACACGGTGGCTCACGCCTGTAATCCCAGCACTTTGGGAGGCCGAGGTGGGCAGATCACCCGAGGTCAGGAGTTTGAGACCAGCCTGACCAAACATGGTGAACCCCGTCTCTACTAAAAATACAAAAATTAGCTGGGCATGGTGGTGGGTGCGTGTAGTTCCAGCTACTTGGGAGGCTGAGGCAGGAGAATTGTTTGAACCCAGGAGGCAGAGGTTGCAGTGAGCCTAGATCCTGCCATTGCACTCCTGCCTGGGTGACAGAGGGAGACTCTGTCTCAAAAAAAAAAAAAAAAAAAAGAAAAGAAAAAAGAAATAGATCAATCTGGGCCCCAGCCACTCTGTGCTTTCATGAGTTTCCATTAGACCTGTTCCATATCCTGGATCTGTGCATGCCAAGGGCTATGTGGGAAGATTTCATTTCAGGTCTCTTGAGAACAGGGTCAGATGGAGGAGGCAGGCTTTATTTCAGATTTGGATAATAGGCCTGAGGGCTTGATCTATAGAGACAGTCTCAGAGGAAACTAAAGGAAAAGAAAATACTTTCCATTTTCCTAAAGTGTTCACATGTCTCCTATGCAGTGAGTGGGGCTGAGATTGCAGGGGTTTTTTTTGTTTGTTTGTTTGATGAAGCCTCACTCTGTTGCCCAGGCTGGAGAGCAGTGGCATGATTTCAGCTCAGCTCACGGCAACCTCTGCCTCCCAGGTTCAAGCGATTCTCCTGTCTCAGCCTCCCAAGTAGCTGGGATTACAGGCATCTGCCACCACGCCCGGCTAATTTTTCTGTATTTTTAGTAGAGGCAGGGTTTGCTGGGCCCACCTCACAGACGTGATCCATATTCTCATGATGGCTGTGAAATTAGAGATGTGACTAGAAGCAGCTGCCGACCAAAAGTAAAACAAAAATGAGGCCTGGAGTTTTCCCCATTCCTCTTCTGGGGCCCAAAGAGCTTGCCACGTGGGTGAAAAGCTTTGCCTTCCCGAGAACGCCCGCTCTTTAAGAGATCCCTGCCGCCATGCAACCTACAATTGCATGACCCTTTGCAGTGTATAAAGCCCTTCACACTTTGAGTGAGGTATCGGGAAATCTGTGTTCTGTTGACAGTTCCATCAGTCACTCTGGGCTTGAGGGTCCTCTAAGGAAAGCATGGAGATTGGACTGGAGTACATTAAGGCCTGAATTGCATCCCTGCCAAAAATAGCACGTTGGAGTCCTACTCGCCAGCACCTCAGGGTGTGACCTTATTTGGAGAAAAGTCTTTCCAGAGGCGATCAAGTTAAAATGAGGTCATTAGGATGGGCCTTAATCCAGTATGGCTGATGTCCTTATGAAAAGGGAAATTTGGAGACAGGCGCGTGCAGAGAGAAGGTGATGAGAAGAGAGAGTGAAGACAGCTGACTACAGGTCAAGGACAGACGCCTGGATAGATCCTTCCCATAGCCTCGGAAGGACCCAGCCCTGCTGACATCTTGATCTTGGACTCCCAGCTTCCAGAATCAGGAGAAAATAAATTTCTGTTCTAGGCCGGTGCAACAGCTCATTCCCATCATCTCAGCACTTTGGGAAGCCGAGGCAGGAGGATCACCTGAGCCCAGGAGACTGAGACCAGCCTGGGCAGCATAGGGAGACCTGTCTCTACAAAAAATAAAATAGCTGAGCCTGGTGGTGGCACTTACCTGTTGTCCCAGTTACTTGGAAGGCTGAAGGAGAAGACTGCTTGAGCCCAGGAGGTCGAGGTGACAGTGGGCTGTGATTGCACCACTGTACTCCAGCCTAGGTGACAGAGCGAGATCCTGTCTCTAAAAATAAAAATTAAAAAACTGTTGTGTAAGTCCCCCCATCTGAAGTACTTTGTTGCGACATCCTCAGCACACTAATACAGTGTCCTGAAGCTTTTTTTGTATGTGCTGTAGCCCCTCTGATCCTTCAGGTTGATCTTGAGCCCCTTCTTAGAATAATGTTTATATTAAAAAAAAAACACACTTTGGATTACGAAGGAAAGAACTGTTGAAATACTGGTATCAAAATGCCAAATATAAACATTTACGATGTAGACATATATGTGCCACTTTAATAGTGTATTTGATAGTGGCAAGTCTGAAAACAACCGTAATTCCACAATAGAGATGAAGGGTAAATACTCTTTCAGGACATCTGCAACAGGCTGGGTGTGGTGGCTCATGCCTGTAACCCCAGCACTTTGGGAGGCTGATGTATCAGGATTGCTTAAGCCCAGGAGTTTGAGACTAGCCAGGGCAACATAGTGAGACCCCATCTAAAAAGAATTAGGTGAGTGTGGTGGCCCATGCCTATAGTCCCAGCTATTTGGAGGCTGAGGTGGGAGGATCCCTTGAGCCCGGGAGGTCAAAGTTGCAAGTGAGCTGTGTTGATACCACTGCACTCCAGGTTGGGTGACAGAGCCAGACTCTGTCTCAAAAAAAAAGAAAAAAAAAAAAAAAAAAAGGCAACAACCATCACCTGACATGACCATATGATTTTTTTTGGTGACCGACACAGAGGCTGCTCATGTGGTATGCTACCTAACTTCATAATGAAAATGCTAAATACCAGTTCCTGGTTAGTGGAGGAAAAGATTTTTTTTTCCCACCCAAGTTTACATATTCCTGAATTTGATGTGTTCCTGGCCTGGGTGGTGTCCACTAGGGGACTGCTGGGGTCTGTGGTTAGGCGACTGTGGGTGGATTGTCCCATGAGGCTGATGCCTCTTGCTCTTAGCTTAAGGCTCAGTGACCCTTCAGCACCTGGGGGCCTAGTGCCAGGGACAGGTGGTCCCGGCCGCGCCTCTCTGTTGCCATGGTGACAAACCTATGTGGCCTCTGGAAGCTGCTCCCTTCTCGGTCCTCTGTCCAGAGCCTTGCCGCGGCTCGGGTAGATTTCTCTGCATAGCTTGTCTGTGATTCAGCGAAGGAGGTGTGTGGGGAAGGTGCCAGTTCCCTCAGCGGAGCCGCCCTCAGGGCTTGGGCCTGACTCAGGCAGGAAGTAGCTGGCTCTCCAGGCCGGGAACGCTGTCACCAGCCTTGTGATGGAGTCAGGCCTCTGCCGGTGACTCACCACCGTCACCCAGGCAGGCGCTGCTCTTCCTGGGAATTTTCTAGTGAGCTCATCTGGCCAGTGCAAAGAACCACACAATCGTTCCCCACACGCGTTCTTATTGTGCAAAAGGGAAACCTTGGTTCGGATCTTGTGGTTTTTTTTTTTTTGAGATGGAGTCTCGCTCTGTCACCCAGGCTGGAGTGAGGTGGCAAGATCTTGGCTCACTGCAACTTCCGTCTCCCGGGATTCTCCTGCCTCAGCCTCCTGAGTAGCTGGGATTATAGGCACGTGCCACCATGCCCAGCTAATTTTTGTATTTTTCATAGAGACAATGACATCACCAAGAATGAAACTTTTTTTTTTTTTTTTTTTTTTTAATGGCTTAAGGGGTATATGGCTCTTCAAACACACGCAGGGGTTATACTTTCTCCATCTGGAGAGTGATGCTCCCCCCGCAGCCCACCGATTGGGAGAGAGGCTTTCTTCATGCTGGACTTATCTCATTCATTGAAACATGCTTGATATTTCATGCTTGAAATATGTCTCCCAATTCATGGCACCTTGTGTTTGACAAATAGGCTGCATAAAGACAGAATCTACCAGGGAATGAGAGGATTTTTGGTAAAAACGACCAAAACTTCTACTGACCCAAGAGAAGGCTTTGGTTGCTTGGAGTGGATTATCAGCCAAATGCTACCTTTATTTTGTGGGCTTTTGGCCTTCGAATCAGGTTCATGGGTGGCATGTCATAGAAATAGGATAACAAACGGGATAATTCTTCAAAAAGAAGTGTGGCATAGGATGGGAGGGATTGTTGTTTATTTGTATGTACGGGTCATAAAAATATTTTAGATCATAATTTAGCAAATATATGAAAGTGGAAAATGTGTTTATGGATCTATTTAACAAAAGGGCCATGCTTCAGAAAAAAAAAAATCCCAAGAAACAAACCAAAAAATGCCCAAAAGAGAAATCTCTGTGTAGGAGACTATCATTTAGCCGCAGACAGGATAGTTACAGGTTAATTGCTGGCTTTATCTAACTACCAGCTACAATAACTCCAATTTGGGGTCTGCCAAGTACCAATGAACTTTGCTTTCTCTGGGCAATGCTGAGATGTTGCAGCTGCAAGGAGGGTTAAATAGCCTCCAATAAAGGAAAAAACTTGCAGAGTAATTCAATTAAAAAATTTGACATAATTATAGATTCAAGGATGATGCAAACAGAAAGTGTGCAGGAAGGTCCTTGTCCCCTTCCTTCAGTTTTTCCCAATGTGACATCTTACATAGCCACAGTACAATATCACCACCATGATATTGAGACTGGGTCACAGAACCTACCTAGATTTCCCATTGTATATGTGTTTGTGTGTGTGTCTCTCTGTGTGTGAGTATAGTTCTGTGCAGGTTTATCACATCTGTGGATTCTTACAACCATCACCCAAATCAAGATACATCTTGATTTTGCTCCATCACCAGGAGGATCCCTCATGCTACCCCTTTACAGCCTCAAGTCCACTTCCCTCCTTTCCCCTCCCTACCTGCTGGCAGCCACTAACCTGTTCTCCATCGCCATAATTTTGTCATTTCAGAATGTTGCATAAATGGAATCATACTATACATGATATGGTTTGGACCTGTGTCCCCGCCCAAATTTCATGTTGAAATGTAATCCCCAATGCTGCAGGTGGGGCCTGGTAGAAGGTGATTGGATCATGGGGCTGGTTTGTTTTTCTTTTTCTTTCTTTCTTTTTTTTTTTGAGACGGAATCTTGCTCTGTCACCCAAACTGGAGTGCAGTGGCTGGATCTCAGCTACTGCAAGTTCCGTCTTTCGGGTTCACGCCATTCTCCTGCCTCAGCCTCCCGAGTAGCTGGGACTACAAGCGCCCGCCACCTCGCCCGGCTAGTTTTTTTTTTTTTGTATTTTTTAGTAGAGACGGGGTTTCACCGGGTTAGCCAGGATGGTCTCGATCTCCTGACCTTATGATCCGCCCGTCTCGGCCTCCCAAAGTGCTGGGATTACAGGCTTGAGCCACTGCGCCCGGCCAATAAACTTCTTTTTCTTTTCTTTTTTTGAGACAGAGTTTCGCTCTTTCACCCAGGCTGGAGTGCAGTAGTACAATCTGGACTGACTGCAACCTCTGCCTCCTGGGTTCCAGCAATTCTCCTGCCTCAGCCTCCTGAGTAGCTGGGATTACAGGTGCACGCCAACATGCCCAGCTAATTTTTGTATTTTTAGCAGAGACGGGGTTTCATCATGTTGGCCAGGCTGGTCTTGAACTCCTGACCTCAAGTGATCCGCCTGCCTTGGCCTCCCAAAGTGCTGGGATTTACAGGTGTGAACCACCACGCCCAGCCGTTGGGGTGGTTTCTAATGGTTTATATCATTTCCCTTGTGCTGTGCTCACAATAGAGTTCTTACAAGATCTGTCTGTTTAAAAGTGTCTGGCATATCCCTGCCCCCACACCTTCCTCCTGCTCTGGCCATGTAAGATGTGCCTGCTTCCTCTTTGCCTTCTGCCATGATTGTAAGTTACCTCAGGCCTCCCTAGAAGCTGAGCAGATGCCAGCATCACGCTTTCTGTACAGCCTAAGGAACTGTGAGCTAATGAAACCTCTTTTCTTCATAAATTACCCAGTCTCAAGTATTTCTTTATAGCAGTGTGAGAATGGACTAATACAGTACGTAACCTGCTAGTGGACTTCTTCAATCGGAAGGACTCCTTTGAGATCCATCCAAGTCATTTCTGTATTAATAGTTGTTTTTTTTTTTTTTTTTTTAAGGCAGAGTCTCGTTCCATCACCAAGCTGGAGTGCAGTGGCGCGACCTCTGGCTCACTGCAACCTCCATCTCCTGGGTCCAAGCTATCCTCCTGCCTCAGCCTCCTGAGTAGCTGGGACTACAGGCATGTACCACCACGCCCAGCTAATTTTTGTATTTTTAGTAGAGACGGGCTCTCACCATGTTTGCTAGGTTGGTCTCATTCTCGACCTCATGATCTGTCTGCCTTGGCCTCCCAAAGGGCTGGGATTACAGGCGTGAGCCACCACGCCCCGCTAGTTTGTTCTTTTTTATAGGTGAGTGGTATTCTGTGGTGAGTGGTATTCTGTGGTTTGGGTCAGCCACTGTTGATGGTTTTTTTTTTTTTTTTTTTTTTTTTTTTTTTTTTTTACGGAGTCTTGCTCTGTTGCCAGGCTGGAGTGCAGTGGCGTGATCTCGGGTCACTGCAACCTCCAACTCCCTGGTTCAAACAACTCTCCTGCCTCAGCCTCCCAAGTAGCTGGGATTACAGGCACATGCCACCATGCCCAGCTAATTTTTATATTTTTGTTAGAGACAGGGTTTCGCCGTGTTGGCCAGGATGGTCTCGATCTCCTGACCTTGTGATCTGCCCGCCTCCGCCTCCCAAAGTGCTGGGATTACAGGTGTGAGCCACTGCGCCCAGGCAGCCACTGGTGATTTTTAACCACTTCTCCTCTGAAGACCATTTAGGTTGTTTCCAGTTTGAGGTTATTTCGAATACAATAGCCATCTGCATAGCCATTTTAAAGCTAAAGTGGATACTGACTTCTAGAGCAGAGGTTTGCAGAGGGCAGACTTTTATACACATTTTCATCCTCTAGGACTTAGCCTAGTGCTTGCACGCAGATGCTCAATAAATGCTCGTTTAAGGAATGAATAGACACATAGGAGCCACTTAAGGAGACAGTGTGGTGGGTGGTTAAAACCATGGATTTTAGACTTAAAGAGACTTGAATGCTAGGCCTGACTTTCTCCCTGAGAGGTCCCATGCAGGCCTCAGCTCCTCATCTATAAAATGAGGTAGGAACAGGACTACTGTTACAGGGCTGCGGTGAGAATTCACTGACGAAATGCATAAAGTCCTTAGTGTAGTGTCTGTCACACAGCAGTTGCTCACTAAACTTCAGTTGTTATGATTGCTCTTAATAGATCATTGATGTGCATAAGATCATAATAACGCAACAGCTACTAACTTGTTATGGCTTTTATTCTGAATGCTTTTATCCCTCCAGTGAGGACATATCATTTATATAGTCTATATTCATGCATGGTTAAATTTTTAAGTCATGTAAATGTGAATTTTTAAAATGTCTCTACTGACTTCTTTTTTAAATAGCAACTCTTTCTTAGTGTTATTATCTTAGGAACATTGGAGGTCAACTATCTAACATGCGTACGCATATTTTTAGAAATTTGGAAGGACTGAAATGTTCTTTTCTGTGCAGCCAATCAGGGGTTTCTATCAACCTTGGAAAAGGGCATCTGCTCTTATAAAAATGGGCTGAGCAGATCTTATTTTTGTGTTCCTCATATTATAGATTCATCTGGAGGAACAGCAAGGATCTTGGTTCTTTGGTGGATGGATGAGCACTTAGAAGGGAGAAAGGCTCTTTTCCTGCTTCCTGCTGTGTCTGCTGCCTGTGTGCCAGGGGTCACGTTTGGGGGAATGTCTCTCCGGTGACCTCCTGGAATGTCATTCAGAACCTCCCGCCAGGCAGCATGAGGCGGCAATCAGAAACTAACCATTAACTAGCTCCGGGGGCACCGGGAGGTGAACAAAATTTCCAGCCGTTTGACAAAGACCAGTGCTATTTACCATTACATAAATGAGGCTGGAGTCATTGACCTTGACTTCTCAAGGCGCTCCTCTGCGGAAGGTGCTGGGCTACTCTCTGCTGGGTTCTAGGGATTCATTAGACATTGGCCTGACCCTGGCCGGATGCTGTGTGTGTAGATAAGGCTGTGAAGGAAGGCCTCTTGGAGGACTCTGGGCTTTGCAGGTGGGCAGAACATCAATAGGCAGATAGGACTAGACAGCTTTGGGAGACAGGGTTCCAGGGCTTTCCACGCTGTCCGTGTCACACAGTGGCCACGCCTGGCTCGTTACCTTTGAGCTGTGGCATCTTTGCTCAGCTGCCTCCTCTACCTAAAACCCCTTCTCTGGGGACATTGTCTTCATCAATCAAGACCCAGTGCTGGCATCACTTCCTCCAGGATTACTGCTTCACCTCTACCAGGTAGAATGAATTGGATTTTTCCCTCTGTGGTGACATAGCCCTTTATTAAACTGCATATAGTACTGGCCACCTTATTTTATTTGGATCTGTAGACCATCCGTCTTCCTCCTTTGGGCGGATAGCACCTTGATGGCACGATTGGGCATGGGCCATGTCATGTCCCTAGAAACATGTGCGTGGCCCCAGCCTGTGGAAGGCATCAGCCAGTGGTTGTGAACCTGGCTGGCTTGACGGTGGGAGGAACTGGGATGGGGCAGCGGCTCTCAGTGCTCATCAATATCCCGTGTTCCTCATCCTTCTGGACACACCGTTAGATCGTGTTATTGTCTTTGGTCACCACCTTTGTGTTAGATGTGAGCATAGCATCGATCCTGGCCATGCAATTTGTCACTTTTAGCCTAGTCTAGAAAAACCTCTGCAGGAGCCCTGCTGTCTTCTCCATCTGCTGGCTGAATAGAGAGGGGCATGAGGCGCCCTAGGAGGACAGAGCCACAGATAGCAGAAGTCAGTGTCCCTGGTTAGAAACAAGGGGGATGTTCCCTGGTTGGGAACACTTAATTGGGCTTTAAGAGACTGAGGCACTTTTTAAAAAAAATTTATATTTCCGTAGTTTTTTGGGGGAACAGGTGGTATTTGGTTACATAAGTAGGTTCTTTAGTGGTGATTTGTGAGATTTTGGTGCACCCATCACCCGAGCGGTATATACTGCACCCAATTTATAGTTTTTTATCTCTCACCCCCTTCCCATCCTTTCTCCCTGAGTCCCCAAAGTCCATTGTATCGTTCTTATGCCTTTGCATCCTCATAGCTTAGCTCCCACTTATGAGTGAGAACATACGATGTTTGGTTTTTAACTCCTGAGTTACTTCACTTAGAATAATACTCTCCAATCCCATCCAGGTTGCCATGAATGCCATGTATTCATTCCTTTTTATGGCTGAGTAGTATTCCAACACACATATATATATATATATGTATATATATATATACACACACACACACACATACACAGCACAGTTTCTTTATCCACTCATTGACTGATGTGCCTTTGGGTTGGTTCCACATTTTTGCAGTTGTGAATTGGTGAGGCAGAAGCATTTAATGGAGAAAGTTCCTGAAAGTTTGGGATTGCTTTGTTACAGCTGCCAGCCTGACTCAGTTTAACTTTACTTACTAACGCAGAGACAGAGACCGCATCCTAGGGCATACAGAAACAGCTCCATCTAGCTGCAAGTGAAGTCCAGACTGTGTAATTTTGATTCTGGACAACCACATGCCCAGCTAAAAATTTGGCATTGATAGAAGAAGAGAATAACAGATACTGGGGCTCCCGTAACAGCGTCTTCCATAGAGGCTCAGACAGCTCTTTGAGGTTTTAAAAAGTGCTACTTCTCCTAACTGAACGTTCCACTGTTTTCCCCCGACCCTCCAATTAAACCAAGCAGAGCTCATCTCACTGAAAAGCTGTTGAATCAGGAGTTTCTTCCTTTTCTATTCTTTTTTTTTAAAGTTGTGCTGGAACAAACTTTGAGATATTAACTAAAGTTTCCCGAATCTCCCTCTATCTCCATTACTTGGCAGTGCACTCCGGGATCCTCCTAGGGAACTAGACCCACAAGGCTGAAGCAGGCTTCACTTTAGTAAGAAGGCAGATACAGCAAAGATCAACTGAATTTCTAAGTAGGTTTTAAAACAAATTCATGAGCTTGAGATCTAAGGAAATTAAAATGGAAAGATTTTTGAGCCCAAAGAATAAATCCTGAAGGACTCAGAGCATGAATCTTTTTTTTTTGTTTTTTTTTTTTTAAGAGATGAGGTCTCACTATGTTGCTCAGGCTGGAATGCAGTGACTAGTCACAGGCACCAATATAGCACACTACAGGTTGGAACTCCTGGGCTCAAGTCATCCTCCTGCCTCAGCCTCCCGAATAGCTGGGGCTGCAAGCACACACCACCATGCCTGGCTGAATTTTATCATGAAAATGATCACAATGGAGATGATTGTATGTGATGTGTAAATCAAAATGTGATGATGTAAAATCTGTTTTCCTGCTAGAGAGAAAGCATGGACTAGTTGAGGGCATGAAAAGAATTGGTGGTGATTGGATTCAGGCTCAGATCTCTGGCTCCTCCTCTTTGGGTCAGATTCTCAAGAGACAGGATCATAAGAGCTTCTCCACTGGCTCTCAAATTCTCTGTGCGTAAGATACCCTTGGGGGACCCAATGGATGTTTCCAGGTTCCCGCTGCATGGTCTGACTCAGTGTGTCTGTTGGGAATATGGCAACTTAATTTTAAAATTACTATTCTGATTATGATAGCACCACTGCCTCAGTAAATTCAAAGGGATTCTGGAGCAGCTGTGGCCATAGCAGCAGATGTAGTGAGGCTGGAGTTTAGCCCCACCATCCAATGGGCCAGGCTACCCTTCAGGAAAGACGCGCATAGGCCTAAGGCCGCTGTAGACCAAATGTCTTTCTCTGAGGACAAGATAATAGCTCCTTGAGACTCATATCACCAAGAAGGTGCGAATAAGGGGGGAAGTGAGCCTTAAAGTAACCAGGCATTTACCCAGGAGAAGGCAATTCAGAGGTTAGTGAATTTACTCTGACATGGCAAAATTATGCCGTATTCTGCCATCAACGAACATAGGAGCTATATTCAGTTCGGTGATAAAACAGTACAGAAAGTTCCTTTGTCTTTGTATATCTGAAAGTTTGGTTATGAAATTTAGACCTACCACATGTGGGGTTTAATCTGGAATTTCTATGGAGTGATTTATTCTCACTCACCCCATATTTTCCTGCTGTGCTAGTTGATTTATTTATTTATTTATTTATTTGAGACGGAATTTGGCTCTTCCTGCCCAGGGTGAAGTGCAATGGCGCCATCTTGGCTCACTGCAACCTCCACCTCCTGGGTTCCAGCGATTCTCCTGCCTCAACCTCCTGAGTAGCTGGGATTATGGGCACCTGCCACCATGCCCACCTAATTTTTTTGTATTTTTGGTAGAAATGGGGTTTCACTATGTTGGCCAGGCTGGTGTCAAACTGCTGACCTCAGGTGATCCACCTGCCTCGGCCTCTAAAGTGCTGAGGTTACAGGCGTGAGCCACCGTGCCCAGCCAAGTTGTTCTATTTAATCAGGACAATTCTGTGTCTATTGCCTTGGGAGGTGTGTATACTGGGGGAGGGGAATAGAACATGACTCAAAGCAGAAATAAGTTTCCTTGGCTTTATTCTTCTCAAAGCCTATGCCCTTCTGGGAATGGTGAGGAGGCCTGGCCACCTCGAGCCAACAGGCTGCCCCACCTCCATCCCTGCTGTGCCTACTGAGTCCAGAAGCTGAAGAACTTGGAGTCCAGTGTTTGAGGGCAGGAACATCTGGCATGGAAGATGGAGGCCGGAAGATCACCCTCCTGACTACAGTGCAAGCCGTGGGTCAGAGGAAAGAGCAGAGGGTGGACAAGTGAGGAATAAAGCAAGGCAGAGGCACCGGAGAGAGGGGCTGTAGCCATATCAGACCAACCTGGTTCAGTTTTTATGCAACAAAGTTGTGTGTTGTTTTTCAGTTGCTGTGGAGCCCCAGGTTGAAGTTCAGGTAACCTGAGCATGCTCAGGTGAACCAAACGTGCAACCACGGGTGGAACCTAAGTGCTCAGACTGAGCAGTGGGGACCGAATTAAGCAGCGAACACTGCAGGCAGGATCCAGGATCCAATCAGATTGGACCCTGATGCCACCTCATGGCAGGATTCAGTCAGATTATGCCTCCCAGCATCATCTCATTGCAAGATCCAATCAGATCACGCCTCATTACCCTATGCTTTTTAAAACCCATTGCAGCCCCCAGCTTATGGAGACAGAGTTGAGAGCTTCCTCCTCTCTCCTTGTCAGTTGACTCATAATACATCTTTCTCACTGCAAAAATCCAGTGCTTTGGCGTTATATTTGTTAAGGTGTATTTTATGACCCAGAATATGATCTGTCTTGATGAATGTTCCATGTGAGCTTGAGAAGAATCTGTATTTTGCTGTTGTTGAAAGGATAATTAATAAATGTCAATTAGATTCTGTTGACTGATGGTGCTATTCAGTTCCATTGTGTTCTTACTGATTTTCTGCCTGCTAGACCTATTTTTTATACAGGGGTGTTGAAGTCTTCAACTATAATCGTGAATTCATCTATGTTTCCTTGCAGTCCTTTCAGTTTTTGCCTCACATATTTTGACACTCTGTTATTAGGCACATATACATTAAAATTGTTATGTCTTCTTGGAGAATTGACCCCTTTATCATTTGTAATGCCCCTCTTTATTCCTGATAATTTTCTTTGCTCTGAAGTCTGCTTTGTCTGAAATTGATATAACTACTCCAGCTTCCTTTTGATTAGTGTTAGCATAGAATATTGATTAGTGACTTTCTTCATCCTTTTACTTCCGAATGTTTTATTATGGCATAATATACACATGAAAAATACCATTTTAACTATTTTAATGTGTACAGTTTAGTGGCATTAGGAATATTCATAGTGTTTGGCAAGGATCACCACTGTCCAGTCCCAGAACTTGGAAACAAGAACTCTGAACTCACTGAACTAGAACTCCCAGTTTCCCTCTCCTCCATCTCCAGCTCCTGGTAGCCTCTGTATTCCATTCTTTCCCTATAAATTTCCTATTCTAGCTACCTCATGTAAGTGGAGTCATACAGTATTTGTCCTTTTGTCTTTGGCTCATTTCACTTACAACAGTGTTTTCAGGGTTCATCCATGTTATAGCATAAAGCAGGATTTTCCCCCATTTTTAAGGTTGAATAATATTCCATTGCATGTATACCATGTATTGTTTATCCGTTCATCTATCAATGGACATTTGAGTTGTTTCTACCTTTTGGCTATTGTGAATAATGCTGCTTTGAACACTGGTATACAAGTATCTGCTCAGCCTCCTGCTTTCAGTTCTTTGGGGTACGAATCTAGAGGTGGAATGGATGGGTCATATGGTCATTTTATGTCTAAATTTTTGAGGAACTGCCAAACTATTCCACAGCAGCAGCACCATTTGCATTTCTATCAGCAATGCGCAAGTGTTCCAATCTCACTCTCTCTGTCTTTTTTTTTTTTTTTTTTTTGAGATGGAGTTTTGCTCTCGTTGCCCAGGCTGGAGTGCAATGGTGTGATATTGGCTCACTGCAACCTCTGCCTCCTGGATTCAAGTGATTGTCCTGCCTCAGCCTCCTCAATGTAGATTATAGGCATGTGCCATCACATCTGGCTAATTTTGTATTTTTAGTAGAGATGGGGTTTTACCATGTTGGTCAGGCTGGTCTCAAACTCCTGACCTCAAGTGATCTGCCTGCCTCAGCCTCCCAAAGTCCTGGGATTACAGGCATGAGCCACCTCACCTGGCTCAATCTCTTTACTTAAAAAAATTGTGATAAGAACACTTTATGTGAGATCGACCGTCTTATCAAATTTTTGAGTGTACAATACATTATTGTTGACTCTGGGTACAATGTTATACAGCAGATCTCTAGAGCTTGTTCATCTTCCTTGACTAAGACTTCAAGCCTATTGATTAATGACTCCCCATTTCCCCTTCCTCCCAACTCCTGGCAACCACCATTCCACTGTTCGTTTCTATGAAGTTAACTATTTTAGATACCTCATGTAACTGGAATCATGCAGTATTTGTCTTTCTGTGACTGGTTTATTTCACTTAGCATAATGTTCTCAAGTTTCATCCATATTGTCATATTGAATTTTCTTCTTTTTAAAGACTGAATAGTATTTCATTGTATGTATGTACTACATTTTAAAATCCATTCATCTGTTGACCATCTTTTCACTTTTAATCTATTTATGTCTTTAATTTGGGTCTCTTGTAGGCCACATATAGTTGGGTCTTGTTTTTTAATTCACTGTGACGGTCATTTATTTTATTATTTATTTATTTTGAGATGGAGTTTCACTCTGTCACTCAGGCTGGAGTGGAGTGGCGTGATCTCGGCTCACTGCAACCTCTGCCTCCTGAGTTCAAGTGATTCTCCTGCCTCAGCCTCCCAGATAGCTGGGATTACAGGCAAACACCACCATGCCCAGTTAATTTTTGGATTTTCAGTAAAGACAGGGTCTCACCATGTTCGCCAGGCTGGTCTCGAACTTCTGGCCTAATGTGATCTGCCCACCTCTGCCTCCCAAAATGCTGGGATTATACATATGAGCCACTGTGCCCAGCCAATCTTTGCTTTTAATTGGTGTATTTAGAGTATTCACATTTAAAGTGATTATTTTTATGGTTTTTAAATATCTACTGTATTGATAACTATTTTCTATTCATTGCCTCATTGTCTTTGCTGTTGTTTTTTTCCCACTCTTTTTTCTGCATTATCTGGTTTAATTGAGCATCTTATGTGATTTCATTATCTTCCCTCTCTTAGCTTATCAATTATACTTTTTCTTTTACCTTTTAAATTGGTTGCCCTAGAATTTGCAATATACATTTACAACTAATCCAGTTTTACTTGGAAGTAACATTGAACCACTTCGCAGGTAGTGCAAGTATAGCTGTGTGCTGTATAATGATGTTTCAGTTGATGATAGACTGCATATACAATGGTGCTTCCTATAAGAGATTATAATACTGGTTTGTTTTTTTTTTGGACTCTCACTCTGTCACCCAAGTCAGAGTGTAGTGGTGCTATCTCAGCTCATTGCAACCTCCATCTTCTGGGTTCAAGCAATTATCCTGCCTCAGCTTCCTGAGTAGCTGGCATTATAGGCACCTGCCACCATCATGCCTGTCTAACTTTTGTATTTTTAGTAGAGACGGGGTTTCACCATCTTGGCTGGGCTAGTCTTGAATTCCTGACCTCAAGTGATCCACCCGCCTGGGCCTCTCAAAGTGCTGGGATTACAGGCATGAGCCACCGCACCTGGCTGAGATTATAATACTGTATTTTTACTGTACCTTTCTGATGTTGGATATCTATTTAGATAAAAAAATATTTACCACAGTGTTACAATTGCCTACAGTATTTAACGCAGCAACGTGCTGTACAGGATTGTAATCCAGGAACAATAGGCTGTGCAATATAGGCTAAGTGTGCAGTAGGCTATACTATATAGATTTGTGTAAGTACACTCTGTGATGTTTGCAGAAGGACAAAATCACCTGATGACAGATATCTCAGAATATGTCCCTGCCATTAAGTGACACCTGACTGTACTTTATAGCAGAGTATACCCAATTCCTCCCTCTTGTCCTTTGTAAGATTGCTGTCATTAATTTAACTTATCTATAAGCTATAATCACCAAATACATTATTACTATTATTATTTTGAACAAACTACTATCTTTTAGATCAACTAAGAATAAGGAAAATAAAAGATTTTATTTACCTTCATTCATTCCTTCTCCATCCTTTGTGTAGATTTGAGCTTCTGACCCATATTGTTTTCCTTCTCTCTGACAAACTTCTTTTAGTATTTCTTGCAAGGCAGTTCTATTGGAGACAGATTTTCTCAATATTTTTCTGGGAGAGTCTTTATTTCTCCTTTACTTCTGAAAGATAATTTCACTGGTTACAGTATTCTAGATTATTTTTCTTCCAACACTTCAAATATCTCACTCCACTTTATTCTTGCTTGCATTCATTTCAAAAAGAACCTCACTCTATTTTTTAATCCTACTTCCTCTGTAGGTAAGATGTTTTTGTATTTCGTCTGGCTTCTTTCAAGATTTTCTTTTTGTCTTTGATTTTTTTTTTTTTTTTTTTTTTGAGACGGAGTCTTGCTCTATTGCCCAGGCTGGAGTGCAGTGGCACGATCTCAGATTTTGGCTCATTACAACCTCCACCTCCTGGGTTCAAGTGATTTTCGTGCCTCAGCCTCCTGAGTAACTGGGATTACAGGCACCCACCACCACGCCCAGCTAACCTTTTTTTTTTTTCTGTATTTTTAGTAGAGATGGGGTTTCGCCATGTTGGCTAGACTGGTTTCGAACTCCTGACCTCAGGTGATCTGCCTGCCTCGGCCTCCCAGAGTACTGGGATAACAGGTGTGAGCCACCACGCCTGGCCTGTCTTTGATTTTCTAAATGTACATTTCTTTGGCATTTATCATGCTTGGTGTATTTATCCTCCTCTGAGCTTCCTGGTTTTGTGTTTTGGTATCTGTCATTAATTTTGGAAAATTTTCATACATTATTACTTCAAATATTTTTTTCTGTCTCTTTCTCTTTTTTCTGTCTGGTATTCCCATTACGTGTTTGTTGCATACATGAGTTTTATTTTTCATTTTTATTTTGTAACTTTATGTGTACATATTTAATTAAAATAGAATAGGCATAAATCAAAAACAAGAAAAAAAATCAGGATAAAGTGTCACTGTCATTTTGTTTACAAGGAGGAATCAGGAAATGGAACAAATTACCAGAAAAATATTCTAAGACTATTTGAAGTGGCTAGGTTACATAATCTTCAGAGTCAAATGCCAAAGTTAAGTATTATACCACTTAATCCACAAATGAAAAAAAGAGGAGTCAAAAGTTTATCCTGTTTAGGCTGGGCGTGGTAGCTCACGCCTATAATCCTAGCACTTTGGGAGGCCAAGGGGGGGCGGATCACTTGAGGTCAGCCTGGTCAACATGGTGAAACCCTGTCTCCACAAAAAATAAAAAAATTAGCTGGGCATGGTGCTGCATGTCTGTAATCCCAGCTACTCGAGAGGCTGAGGCAGGAGAATTGCTTGAGCCCATGAGGCAGAGGTTGCGTTGAGCAGAGATTGCGCCACTGCACTCCAGCCTGGGCAGTGGAGTAAGTGAGACTCCGTCTCAAAAAAAAAAAAAAATTGGTCATGTTTACTATAATAATTTTTACATTCAATCTATAGTGCTACTGGCAACTTTTAGAAGAAAGAAATTCCCATTATGCATTGACCAGAAAATCTCAAATACAACTAAGCAGCTATGCTATGCTATAGCTCAGTAAGTATCATTAAACTGTTCTGGGCTAGTGTACATTTCAGGTTAACAGAGAGCCACATTTTGGGTTTTAGAAAGGCAGCAATAATTATATTTCAGCTTTTAGTCTGGATGCTTAACACAGTTAAGGTGACAGTTCAAGCACATTAAGTGAAGGTAGTTAAGATTTAAGAATAACCATCACCGTCTCTTACAACTTACATATACTGTTTAATGCTTACATGGAAGAAAAATGGTGGTTTTTGTTGTTGTTGTTGTTTTGTTTGTTTTTTTGAGGCAGAGTCTCACTCTGTTGCTTAGGGTGGCAGACTTGATCTTAGCTCACTGCAACCTCCACCTCCTGGGTTCAGCTAATTCTGCTGCCTCAGCCTCCTGAGTAGCTGGGATTACAGGTATGCGCCACCATGCCTGGCTAATTTTTGTATTTTTAGTAGAGACAGGTTTTCACCATGTTGGCCATGCTGGTCTTGAATTCCTGACCTCAAGTGATCCTCCCACCTCAGCATCCCAAAGTGCTGGGATACAAGTGTGAGCCACGGCACCTGGCCGAAACCAGTATTCTTTTTTTTTGAAATGGAGTCTCACTCTGTCGCGCAGGCTGGAGTGCAGTGACGCAATCTCGGCTCACTGCAAACTCTGCCTCCCGGGTTCACGCCATTCTCCTGCCTCAGCCTCCCGAGTAGCTGGAACTGGGACTACAGGCGCCTGCCACCACACCCGGCTGATTTTTTGTATTTTTGAGTAGAGAAGGGGTTTCACGGCGTTAGCCAGGGTGGTTTCAATCTCCCGACCTCGTGATCTGCCCGCCTTGGCCTCCCAAAGTGCTGGGATTACAGGCGTGAGTCACTGTACCTGGCCCAAAACCAGTGTTCTTAATTGGCATTTTATATACACATACACAGAATTAAAAAAAAAAAAACTATCAAAGGCAATCATTCTAAGTGTACTGTGGTAGAATGTGTTAAAAATGCAAACATGCCATCGAACTAAAATAGCATGAACAGCACTTTTCATGACCTAGGAGAAAGGTGACTGGTTCTCACACGAAGCTAAGCCTGTATCAGTCATCCTAATCAAAATGGCTTATAAAAGTATCAGGTTTCTGGGAGAGAAACTATTCCAGGAAAGTCAGTAAATCTCTTGAAAGTTTCACCTCTATAAAACCAGGATGAGGCTACAGGTCTGTTGAAATCTGAACAAGGTATCAGATGAAACAGTAAGATTCCCAGCCATAATGTGAGATGGAAAGATCCTCATGCCACGTATGCTCAATTGTTGGCCCCAGAAATCTTCATGTGCAGAACACACAAGTTGCCAAAGAAGGAAACTGGAGACGTCCAGCTACATTTCCGTCGTGTGGTGAATTTTAAACCCTCAGGAATGGTGTGGTCTATTAGGCTTTTCATGCTTGCTGTCATCCACTTAATATGTTCAAAGATAAAAGCAGGCATGATTGTAATAGTAACTAGAGTCCCAGATGTTGACAGTATGTCTGCAATTTGAGAGTCTTTCAGTCCAATGACATTCTGTCTGTTGATTTCACAGATGTTATGTTCTGTGAGAAGACCATTTCTGGCTACAGAACTGTCTTTCACTATGGATGTTGTTTTTTCTTTCTTTCTATTTTTCTTTTGGAGATGGAGTCTCTGTTGGCCAGGCTGGAGTGCAGTGGTGCAATCTCATCTCACTGCATCCCCTGCCTCCTGGATTCAAACAATTCTCCTGCCTTAGCCTCCTGAGTAGCTGGGATTAGAGGTGTTCACCACCATGCCTGGCTAATTTTAGTAGAGATGGGGTTTCACCACGTTGGCCAGGCTGGTCTCAAACTCCTGACATCAGGTGATCTGCCTGCCTTGGCCTGCCAAAGTGCTGAGATTACAGGCATGAGCCACCACGTCTGGCCTATTTTTCCATTTTAAAAGATAAAACCAACATGTCCAGTGCTATCCTTATGCGTGGTAATTGTCGATTCAAAGGGCCCGTCGTGAATGGTCATAGAAATCTTCTCTCCAAAAGCCTGTTTGAGCATCTTGTGTGCTTTATCCGAGCTCCAGCCTGCACAGTTTTCACCACTGATTTGGAGTACTTGGTCCCCAAATCTCAGACCAACCAATGAGTCTGGAGAATTAGCCTTGACTAGCTGAACAAATATACCATTATCTATTGATTTAAGCCTGAGTCTAATTTTTCCATCTTGATAGTTATGGCTTCATGAATTTTCCCTCTTGATCCAATGGCTTCATGAATCCCTTGCTGAATTTCTGCTCTACAAATTCCAACATCATTACCAGTTACAGGAGCCATTGTATAGTTCGTACTGGAAGGTCTTGCTATCAACTGGGCCTGAATTGGTGCTCCAGAAACCATGGTCATATTTGCATGTATTTCTTCTTCATTTAAACTCAGACCCATGTATTGAGAGAGCTCTGGACATAATTTGGGATAGTGGTTTCCATCTTGAGAGATGTGAACAGAAGCTTCTGAAAAAATTGCTGGGTTGGCAGGGTTTGCAGAAAAAGCAGCGTATTAATCTGTTCTCACACTGTTAATAAAGACACACATGAGACTTGGTAACTTATAAAGGAAAGAGATTTAATTGACTCACAGTTCCACATGTCAGGAGGGGCCTCACAATCATGGTGGAAGGCAAAGGAGGAGCAAAGTCATGTCTTATATGGCAGCAGGCAAGAGAACGTGTGCAGGGAAACTCTCCTTTATAAAGCCATCAGATCTCATAGGACGTATTCACTATCACAAAAACAGCATGGGAAAGACCCGCCCTCCTGATTCAGTTACCTCCCACTGGGTCCCTCCCATGACATGTGGGAATTATGGGAGCTACAATTTGAGATTTGGGTGGGGACACAGCCAAACCATATCAAGCAGTTTGAGCCTGAATTACTTAGTCTATCTTCAAGTCTTCAAGAGATGGAGAGAGACATATTTTTCAGGGTTCTTCTAGACCACAAGGACCCACTTGCCACTGCTGCCTCTGGTCACTCTGCATAAGTAAATTTTAGATTTCAAGCCTCTCCTTTTGATTATTTCTTAGAGTTTCCATCTCTCTGCCTCCATTCCCCATCGGCTCTTGGATGTCATCCAACTTTTCCATTAGAGCCTTTAACATATTAATCAGTTATTTTACATTTCTGGTCTGATAATCCCCAAATCTCTGCCATACATGAGTTTGTGTATGATGTTTGCTTTGTTTCTTCAGAATGTGTTTTTTTATTTTTTATCATGCCTTGTAATTTTCTGTTGAAAGTCAGATATGATGTATTGGGTAGAAGGAACTGACATAGGTTGATCTCTAGTGTGTTTATGTGGCTAGGAGTGAGGCTATGTTCGCTGTTTGTTGTAGCTGTGATGTCAGAGACTAAAATTTTCTTGAATGCTTTTGTTTTTGTCTCCTGTGGTGTCTTGGGTTTTCCTAGAGACTCTTTAAATAGGGTCTTAGGCTTGTAGATTTTTTTTTTTTTTTTGAGACAGAGTCTTGCTCTTGTTGCCCAGGCTGGAGTGCAATGGCACAATCTCAGCTCACTGCAACCTCTGCCTCCCGGGTTTAAGCCATTCTCCTGCCTCAGCCTCCCAAGTAGCTGGGATTACAGGTGCCCATCTCCACACCTGCCTAATTTTTTTGTATTTTTAGTAGAGATGGGGTTTCACGATGTTGGCCAGGCTGGTCTTGAACTCCTGAGCTCAGGTGGTCTGCCCCCCTCAGCCTCCCAAAGTGCTGGGATTACAGGCGTGAGCCACCGTGCCCGGCCAGATTTTTTTTTTTTTTTTTAACCTGAAATCCCGTTATTATACAGGGGCCATCTTGATGTGGTGGCAAGGTGTGGGGGTTAGGGAAGCATTCTTTACTTTTCTGATTAACTCTTAGTCTTTTAGTGAGCCTGAGTTGGGTATTTCTCTTCCCGCAGGTCAGTTGGGCTTTGGTAAAACCCCAGTAGGTTAGACTCTGGTAAAGTAGTTTCCCTTGAGGGCAGAACTTGTTAAAGAGAACAGAGAGCTCTGGGTATATTTCAGAGCAGTTACTTCCGCCCTCCTCTGCTGGGAGTTAGAGGTTATTTTTCTCTGATCTTCACAGTGGGGACCTGGTGGAATTCCTCAAGACAAAACTCACACGAGCATGGACACCTCCCTATGACTGGCTCCCTTTGGGGTTTTCAATTCTCAAGCTCGTTTACACTGAGCCTCCAGCAACTGCTGATGCCAGTTTCACACACTACAACAGATACTGACTCCAGCTGTGAGTTTCTGCTCCCAGTAAGCTGCCATTCTTTGTAATTTTCTATTGTCCCCAGTTTTGGGGACAGAGATTGGCTCTGTGACCTCAGTTCTCTGATGGATCTAAAAGTTGATGATCATTAGTTTGTTCAGGTTTTTTTCTTGTTGCGAGAATAGGAGAGATGACTTCAAGTTCTTTACTGGAAGTTGGCATTTTCTTTTTTTTCTTGTTTTTAAGTAAATCTAAGTTTGTGGACTGAGATGTGTACCTACTGTAGACTGATCTCTACAAATATTGTTGGAAACTTCTCAGCAGCCATTCAGTTCAAAAAAAGAACTCCCAGACCTAGTTTAGAGGAATGTTACTGGAGACCTAGTTTAGAGGAATGTTACTGGAGACCTAGTTTAGAGAATTGTCACAATCCAGACACCAAGAGAGGGTTCTTGGATCTCACTCAAGAAAGAATTTGAGGCAAATCCATAGAGTAAAGTGAAAGCAAGTTTATTGAGAAAGTGAAGTAATAAAAGAGTGGCCACTCCATAGGGAGAGCCATGTGGGCTGCTCAGTTGTTTACACTTATTGTGACTTCTTGATTATATACTAAACAAGGGGTGGATTATTCATGAGTTCTCCAGGAAAGAGGTGGGCAATTCCCAGAACGGAGGGTTCGTCCCGTTTTTAGACCATAGAGGGTAACTTCCTGATGTTGTCATGGCATTTGTAAACTGTCATGGTGCTGTTGGGAGTGTCCCTTGGCATGCTAATGCATTGTAATTAGCATATAATGAGCAGTGAGGATGACCAGAGGGCACTTTCTTCACCATCTTGGTTTTGGTGGGCTTTGGCTGGCTTCTTCACTGCATCCCGTTTTATCAGCAAGGTCTCCATGACCTGTATCTTGTGCCAACCTCCAATGACCTAGAATGCTTAACTTCCTGGGAATGCAGCCCAGTAGGTTTCAGCCTCATTTTACCCAGCCCCTATTCAAGATGGAATTGCTCTGGTTTGAACACCTCTGACAGGAACCCAAGGCAAAGGGATAATTAAAGGTTGGACCTCACCTGTGTATGACCAACCACGCCGTAGGGAAAACAGCAGCACAATCTTGAGGTAGAATCTGGGGCTCCTAACACCAACCAGGCTTGCTTGGGCGTAACTGGGATGTGGAATATTTTAGTGCCTATGACATTCCTTTGTGTCCCAGTGGAGCATAAACAGATTCAATGTTTGGCTAAGTGCTGGAAGAGCAGCCCAGGATCCCCTGGCCCCTGCTATGCATCTGCCTTGATTGATGTGCATAGTGGAAGTGGCTTTCATAGGAGAAGCAATTTTGTGTAGGTTCCTGGGAGAAAAGGGAATATGCCACTTGTTCGCTGGTTAGGACACAGGGATGATGTCTGAACCCTAGGGAGAGAGTAGGCAAAAGATGAAAAGGTCACATCCATGAGTACTTTGTGTGTCCCGACAGCAGGAGCAGGGCTGCTTCAGAGCCCAGGTGACAAAGTGCAGATGAGAATAAGGAGAGAGGTGCCAGTGAGGTGTCCTTCCTTTTTTTTTGTAGGCATCTTGCGGTCATGGCACAGGTAGGGACAGGTAAGGAAGCACCTGTAGGGTGCTTCCCTGTGGGTAGGGAAGCAAGATGTTTACTGCTGTAAGAGCAAGATGTCCCCATGAGGGGTGCATGGAGAATGTTTCTGAGCTCCTGTGGGGACTGTCTCAGGAGTGTTTACATTTGAGCTGGAAGGTGCTTGTCATGGATGAATTACAGTTCCTTGATGATGACCCTGTGGAGGGTGTGTCAAGTGATAGGGGGATACTTTTGAGTAGGCTGACCTTTCCTTCTCTCCATATACCAGAGGGGTCCTCTTTCCTATCTGTGGGTATTTCTACCTCTGCTCCACACATCCCTAGTCTTGTATAACACCTTGGCTTACAGGTGTTCCTAAAGACCCATCTCTCTTCTGCTGATGACTTCCTGGGGGTATCAGTCTGTTCATCTGTCAAGAATGTGGACGAACAAACATATACATTACACTTTCAGACTGAAGAGGCTCTTAATAATTGGGCTGGCACCATAAGTCACTATGTTCTATTTAGGTATGGAACTTACCAGAACAGAAAGAAGGGGAGAGGAAGGAGACTTCTTGGTTAGCAGTCTGTTTCTCTTATAAATCAGTATGATCTCTTGAGCAAAAGTTAAAGGGAAAAAGTGGAGGCGACACTGTGACCTGGCCTAGGAAGTCTAGGTTTAAGCCAAGTCAAACACATTTCTCCTATGTCTCAGCTCTGTGAGCTCAGTTCTGCTTCTCCTAGGGTAACTGAGTCCAGAGTCCACTTATTCTACAGTTCAGGGCACTCTTTTTTTTTTTTTTTTTGAGACAGTGTCTTGCTGTTTGCCCAGGAATTCAGTGGTGTGATCATAGCTCACTACAGCCTTCTACTCCTAGGGTCAAGAGATCCTCTCATCTCAGCTTCCTAGTAGCTGGGACTATAGGCACACTGCCCGGATAATTTTTTAATATTTTTCAGAGATGGGATCTTGCTATGTTGCCCTGGCTAGTGTTGAACTTCTGGCCTCAAACAATCCTCCTGCCTCGGCCTCCCAAAGTGTTGGGATTACAGGTGTGAGCCACTGCACTTGGCCTTGTTCAGTACATTTTCAGGGCATCCTGAAAGGCCAGGCCTGGATCTTGGGCAGCTGTTCAGTAGCATTCCAACTGTGAATGTCCTGAATGTCTTCATAGCCTTCCAGATGCATCTCTAACATACCCCAGTGCTGATGCTCCCTGAAGGCATACTGCATCTGCCGGAGCTGAAAAAGAATGCAGCATTTGGTGGCTGCAAGTGATGCCAATCATTCTGAAAAGCTTACAGTGCTGTGCCAACCACTGCGTAGGTAATTTATATGACATCTTATTTTGTCCACCTGATTCTAAGCTCCTTGAGGACACGTCTGGTTCATCTCTGTTGGCCTCATAGCCTAAAACCCACGCTGAGGCATCCTGATTTCATTTCCTTCTCGGATATAGTGAAAGCACTCAAATTATATTGATTGCCTCCTTTTTAGGTTGACAAATAAAACTTTCAAATTCTGTCTTTCCTAGTGTTTCCTTTGTAGGATTGGAAATGATGGTCTTGACAGCGCTGTGGTTAGCGAAGCGTTAATGGCTCACTCTCCTAGGGGAGACACGTCAGTTGCTACCATGCACTGCATGCAGTTTTCAGAAATGGTACTTGCTTTTTTCAATGATGGTTGTGTTGCTGCCCTAGATGAACCAACTTGTATTCCTGTCTTTACTCAGAGGTAGGTAGGATTCTTTCCCAGGCACCTATAGCCCTGACTAGGATTTACAGGCAGGGGTGAGTCAGCTGACCCAGGAGGATGGCATTCCATAGTCAGGACAGGGAGAGACTCACTGCCACGTGGTGGGTCCCTGTGTTGTCCTGACATGCCTCCGTGGAGGTAGCACGGCTGAGTCAATGTGCCGTGAGTCACAGGCTGCCGGAGGTGCACTTGAGCCTCACTCCGGCATTGATCTTTCGCAGGGATATATATTGTTAGTTCCCATCTGTTAAGACCTATAAAGGGTAATAATTTACTGACCTCAAGTTTGTCTTCTCTTTGATTTCACCACTTCTGCTCCTTATACAGGAATTGCTTGACCTTGACTTTTCAGGAATGTACCCAATTTTATACTCTTGGTGTCTCCTGGGCTTAGAACCCCTTACCTCCAACCTTGCTCCCTGGCTAACTTCTACCCTTCCTTCAAAACTCAGCAGAGATGGCACCCCCTTTCTGAAGCAGTCCCCAGTTCCTGGGCAAAGTGAATGCCTGAAGCTGTGTTGAGGGTGGCACTTAGCCCCTGGTTTGGAGCTCCACGTTTCCTTCACTGTCTGCTGAACATTTTAAGGCATCGATTTGGACTTCCCTGGGCTTGCATTCCCAGAGCCTAGTGCAGTGCCTGTTCAGAATATTCCACCGAGACTTTCTTCTTTTTTTTTTCCGAGACGGAGTCTCACTCTGCCACCCAGGCTGGAGTGCAGTGGCCGGATCTCAGCTCACTGCAAACTCTGCTTCCTGGGTTTAGGCCATTCTCCTGCCTCAGCCTCCCGAGTAGCTGGGACTACAGGCGCCTGCCACGTCGCCCGGCTAGTTTTTTGTATTTTTTTAGAAGAGACGGGGTTTCATCGTGTTAGCCAGGATGGTCTCGATCTCCTGACCTCGTGATCCGCCCGTCTCGGCCTCCCAAAGTGCTGGGATTACAGGCTTGAGCCACCGCGCCTGGCCTTTTTTTTTTTTTTGTGAAGAGGGAGGAATGTTAAGCTTCACCAAGTCTGATTATACTAAGATCATGTAAATCTTTTTCTGCCTTTTTGGAGTACCCATTGTAGATAGGGTTAGTACTCATGGTTTGGCACTCACGGATTCTGTGGTCGTGGGGTGACTTGTTTGTCTCTTTGGGCAGGATGCCAGTCACTCCAGGGCAGCATCTATTCCTCATATTCCTCTCATATCCTTTAAAGCCTCCCTGTGTACACTCAAGCCACACAATGAACCTTCCTGCCTTTGCCCACAAGCCTGAGAACTCTTCAAAGTGAGACTGTGTCTTATGCATTTTCACTTCCTCCGTCATTTGACACAGCGCCTGGCACATAATAGATGTTTAATAAATAACTGTGTTTATTGAATAGGAATAGGTAGTAGATTGTAGAGACATAGGGAGCTCAGCTCAAGTTCAGTTGCATCAGGGAAGGCTCCCCCACACCTCCGGCAGCTCCCTCTCTCTGTGCCTGTGCAGCACTCAGTAGCATGAGCTGCCTTGAAAAGTCAAACCTGGTTTTTCCAGAAAGCAACTGAGCAACTCTCTCCTGGGGCCAGAACTGCTCTAAAACGGGAACAGCTGTGCGTATACTTTGATCATTAACAGGAAATGATGTGTCGTGTCTCAAAGCACCTTTTCATGCTGTTTTCTTATTCACTCCACCCAGAAGCCCTTGCCTTAGCAAAGTCAGTCTCATGAGGCACCATGGAAGTCCGGAGTTGTGTATAGCTGGGTTTGATTCCTTCCTGGGTTTGATTTCTGGAATCTTCCTAGATTCCTTCCTGGGTTTGGGTTCTGAAAGCCTTGGTTTCTTGAGGCGATTATGTTGTAGGTACTAGAGAGATGCTACTGCCTTTGAGAGAAGGGTAATTACTCAGGATTTGGAAGGTGACAGGAAGCTGTGGGTGCCAGAAATAGAGGAATCTTGTTCTTTTGTATTTGGCAACATACAGCAAGGTGGCAACATACAACATTCCCTGAGAGGAATGCCTTTCTGGTGCAAAAAGGAGGCTGGTCCCTAACAGCAGAAACTGCCACCTTGCGGAAGATTCCTCCACCCAAGCTTGGCATGGCCAGACTTCGTGGGCCATGTGAACAGGAGATGTTATCTTGCTCTGTGTGTCTTCTTATAATCTGGGGGGAGGTGTTGACTAGGAGGAGGCATCCACCATTGAGCTTTTCATCATCTCAATAGAATGGTGACTTGGAGTTGACTTTGACTCAAGGAAATAAAGTCAGGTGAGGATTTACACACACCTAGATTAGAAAACTAACCTTTATATCTAGTACATATGTACACGTGTAAGGCATCTGGTACAGTCCCTGGGTGCTTCAGGGACTTCCGAAAGGTGTATTTCCTTCACCCTTACTTATAAATAATGGTTGGTGCATATTCTTAGATCATTTGAGATACATCCTTAAAAACTGTTGAGCATTGATCAAAATTTGTTTTGGAAATAAACTTGTTTTTAGTGCCCCAGAGAAGCACATAGTTGCTTAAAGTGAAGAATCCTTGTTGAAGATGAATTGTGCTAATCTGGATTTTCAGATTTTTTACTTTTTGCAATAACAGATAGATTGAGGAAAGCTCCCTTTTATTTTCTCTGGAAAGCACTGATGGGTGTAACTGAGGACAACGTGACCCAGGAGGGCAGTTAATCTGCCCTTAAGAGCAGCTCAGCTCAAAGGGCGGTGTGGGAATCCCCAAGTGTGATGGAGGCAGGTCCCAGGGGAAAGAGAGCTCTAATTCACCAGAATTCCTCTATCTTTATAAGGGAAGCTAATTTCAAATCACTTCCTTCGTTATGACTAAATTTCAGGAAATGAGGACCACATTATTGCAGTGCAGAGAACTGGGCTGAGAGTCACATGCTTTATTATCTGCTCTGATTAATGACTAACCAACCTCGTAAGTTCCCGGCGACATAGGCTAGTGACTGGATGATCATTTTGTTTTATCCACATCTTAACAGGAGGAAACAGAGAAGTGAGCTAACTTTGTTATTTCTACAAAGATAACACACTTGTGGTTTTTCTTTTCTTTTCTCTTCTTTTTTTTTTTCTTTTAGACAGAGTCTTGCTCTGTTACCCAGGCTGGAGTGCAGTGGCGTGATCTTGGCTCACCGCAAGCTCCGCCTCCCGGGTTCAACCGATTCTCCTGCCTCAGCCTCCTGAATAGCTGCGACTACAGTTATGCACCACCACATCCAGCTAATTTTTGTATTTGTGGTAGAGGTGGGGTTTCACCATGTTGGTCAGGCTGATCTCAAACTCCTAACCTCCGCCTCCTGGGTTCAAGCAATTCTCATGCCTCAGCCTCACTAGTAGCTAGGGTTACAGGTGCCTGCCACCACACCCAGCTAATTTTTGTATTTCAGTAGAGACGGAGTTTTACCATGTTGGCCAGGCTGGTCTCGAACTCTTGACCTCAGGCGATCCACCTGCCTCGGCCTTCCAAAGTGCTGGGATTACAGGCATGAGCCACTGCGCCCGGCCCATACTTGTGGTTTTTCTATACCTATCTTCCTTTCAGGTAGGAGCCCAAAACAAAAATATGTATGTGTGTGTGTGTGTGTGTGTGTGTATATATATATATTTGTGTGTGTGTGTGTGTTTAATGTGATCTTTCTTGGCTTCTGCATTGAGAAAGTCATCTTTGAAATTTAGAAAACCTCTCGGACTGTTGGAAGGCACCTTGGACATGGCATCTCCCCAGTGCCTTCTTTATGCATAGAAAGGGCACTCGAGATCACAGGATATCACGACTCTTTTGAGATAACAGAGGAGCAGAGCAGAGATGAGAACTCAGGCCTCCTATCATCTGTCCAGGGCATGTGGATAAGATCAAGCATAAAACTGCCATTATAAAGCACAAATATTTGTTTGTCAACAACTATTACTTCATTTTTGTTTTTATCTTCTAAAATTCAGCCTAAACTCTTTAATGATTTATGGACTGCTGTAACCTTACAATACTGATAAATATGTATATGCTGTGTGAGGAATACATTGATTTATTTACAAAGGTAGCAGAATTCTAATGCAAAAACAAACAAGAAAAGGAAGAGAAAGAAATAAAGATGTAGACTGGTTTTATTCATAAATAGAAAAGTGAAAATTCTAATAAAAATATGAGCACATGGTGCAATATAGCCACATCCCATCATGAAAAAGTAAGGTTTATTCAAAGAGTGCAATGATGGTTTCATGTTAAAATTTTTATTACTTTAGGTATTACATAAGTGGGTCTAGTAAAAACAAACAAACAAAAAACTCACAACATCAATGAATGCTTAAATAGCTTTATTTACCCTTGATGAAAATGCAAAAATCAAGGCCGGGTGTAGTGGCTTATGCCTGTAATCCCAGCACTTTGGGAGGCAGAGGCGGGTGGATCACAAGGTCAGGAGTTTGAGACCAGCCTGGACAATGTAGTGAAACCCCATCTCTACCAAAAATACAAAAACTAGCCGGGCGTGGTGGCGGGTGCCCGTAATCCCAGCTACTCAGGAGGCTGAGGCAGGAGAATTGCTTGAATCCGGGAGGCAGAGCTTGCAGTGAGTGGAGATTGTGCCACTGCATTCCAGCCTGGGCGGCAGAGTGAGACTCCATATCAAAAAAAAAAAAAAAAAAAAAAAAAAAGAAAAGGAAAAAAAATACAAAAATCAAGAAAATGAAAAGTGTTGCTAGTGAGTTCCAGGCAATAGAACAGAATAGAAGTGAAGAGTCCCATCTCTTAGCTGAAGCTTCTACGACCTGGGTGCGCCCCACAGTCTCATCTGTGGCTGGCTGGATCCAAATGAAAACAAGAGTGCAGGGGGCAGCAGAGACACAAGATGAAAGGATCCTGGGTCCCTGAGTCACCACGTGGAGACGCCATCAACCCAGAGTGCTGCTTTGATCTGTTTTCTAAGCAAAGAGTTTTAGTGCCCCAGAGACACACATTGTTTCTTAAAGTGAAGAGTCCTTGTTAAAGACCAATTGTGCTAATCTGGATTTTCAGATTTTTACTTATTGCAGTAACAGATAGATTTAAATATTTAGATAGAAAGCTCCCTTTTATTTTCTCTGGAAAGCACTAATGGATGTAACTGATGACAACTTGACCCAGCAGGGCTGTTAGTCGGCCCTTTAGGGAGCAGATCTAAACCTGTGTTACTTGAGACATGATAGATTTGGGGTCATGAGTCCCCACAGCTCAGCCCACTCTAAGAATCCATCTGTTTTTCTGTACAGCATCACATATTTCTTCTGCAGGCCTACATGCCAGTCCAGCCATCCTCTGTGGGCTACTACTACCATTAGACATTAATTGTATCTAATACGTTATTTTTATCCCTTAGCCACCACGCCTGGCTAGTTTTTTGCAGTTTTAGAAGAAACAGGGTTTCACCATGTTGCCCAGGCTGATCTCAAACTCCTGATCTCAAGTGATCTGCCCTCCTCGACCTCCCAAAGTGCTGGGATTACAGGTGTGAGCCACCATCTCTTACCATTTTAAATTTAAAATATTAGGATTTTTTTTTTTTTTTTTAAGTAGAGATGACATCTCACTATGTTGCCCAGGCTGACCTTGAACTCCTGAGCTCAAGCTATCCTCCTGCCTGGGCCTCGTAAAGTGTTGGGATTATAGGCCTGAGCTACCACACCCAGCCAATTACTAGGTATTCCTACATTTATGAAATTTGTTTTCTTTTCAAGCATGCTTAGCCATTCCTTGTAGTCTCTCATTCCTCGTGCTTGCTTTTAAGCTTCTCATTTATTTCCTTAAGTGCTGAAGTATTGGCACATTGAATTCTGTGGCCTGAGGTTTCTGTTTGCTTTGCACACAGAGAGCTTTTCTTTCTTTCGTGTTTAAAGATCGTTTTACTGTGAGCTGCTGACCTTCCTGGTTACTTTTTTTTTTTTTTGAGACGGAGTCTCACTCTGTGGCCCAGGCTGGAGTGCAGTGGCCGGATCTCAGCTCACTGCAAGCTCAGCCTCCCGGGTTTATGCCATTCTCCTGCCTCAGCCTCCCGAGTAGCTGGGACTACAGGCATCCGCCACCATGCCTGGCTAATTTTTTGTATTTTTTAGTAGAGATGGTGTTTCATCGTGTTAGCCAGGCTGGTCTCGATCTCCTGACCTCGTGATCCGCCCGTCTCGGCCTCCCAAAGTGCTGGGATTACAGGCTTGAGCCACCACGCCCGGCCTTTCCTGGTTACTTTATCTGTGGGACTTCTTTAAGGCCTGGTTGAAGCATCTTAATCTCTCCAGAGAATATCTGCTTCTGTCAGTTGCCTAGGAGGACTACCATCCCGGAACACTTTAAACGTAAATATCCAAACGGGTCTTTTCAGATCGTGCAGATAATGTGAATTCAGACTGGAAATCTGTCTGGAATCCCGGCTGAGGTAACAACTTCTAAGGGCAGGTTTTTTTCCCCTTCTCCCCAGAGTGCTGAGGTCAAGACAAGCAGGTTTTGTTTCCTTTATTTATTTTTTGTTGTTTACATTGGGTTAATTTCTCCTTCCTCTTTTTTATTTTTAGAGACAGGGTCTTGCTATGCTGCCCAGGCTAGAGAGCAGAGGCTATTCACAGGTGTGATTAGTGGTCATGGCAGCCTCACACTCCCAGGCTTAAGTGATCCTCCCGCCTGGGCCTCATGAGTGGCTGGCACACCAGGTGCGCACCACTGCACTCAGCCTTCTCATTCCTCTTATTCTGAGGATTTGCCCTTTGGGCAAAGGAAGTTCCAGTTTTCGGTGATGATTCTAGGCGTTGCCTCCTGTCCCTGGGCCCTGCGCATCTATCAAAGCAGAAACTCAGGATGCAAGCTGGCTTGGATATTGCATTACCTCTCAGAGATGCGTTTGAAAATATCTGTGGAATGTGGAATGGTTAAGTGGCATTTTGGGGGCATTTGGTCCTCAGATGGCTGGAAATGGGGTGTTTCTTCAGCTTCTCTCTGGGTTTGTGGGGCAGGCCAGAGGCCGTCATCACAATGTGGTGGACGGCCATGGGCTCAGATCAACAAGTAGCTGAAGTTAGGCTTGCTTTTCAAAAATGTAACAGATTTCCCTACATGTTAAATATTTTAAAAAGAAACATATTAAAACCCAGAAAGATGAATTAAGATTTGAGATAGTGGAGGAAGGAGATAACACCTTTACTCCGGACACAGAGCCTCTATTCAACGTAATAACTTTTCATCACGACCTCCCCCATGGAAGGCCCTGTCCTGGGCCCTGCAAAGGACAGCAGGTCTCAGGGACCTGCCAAAGATGTAGACGCACTCATGTCTCTTTCATGAGGCTCTTCCAATAGGATGTGAGACAACCGAGTTATGGAGTCGTAAGTAGTGACAGGGCAACTTTCTCAGTTCATCAGTGTAATGGTTAATTTTATGTGTTAACTTCACTGGGCCAATGTGCCCGGATATTTGGTCGAACATTATGCTGAGTGCTTCTGCAAGGGTGTTTTTGGCTGAGATAACGTTTCAATTAGTAGACTTTGAGTAAAGCAGGTCACCCTCCCTGATGTGGGTGGGCCTTGTCCAATCAGTGGAAGGCCTCACTGTAATAGAACAAAAGACTGACCTCCCCTGAGCAAAAGGGAATCCTCCAGCAGGCAGCTTCCAGGCTCCATCCACAGCATCAGCTCTTCCTGTTTCTATAGCAATGGCCTCGAACCTGAGCTGCAACATCAGCTATCCTGGGTCTCTAGGCTGCGGCCCACATTGCAGATTTTGGATTTGCCAGCCCTCAGAATCCCATGAGCCAATTCGTTATAATAAACCACACACACAAACACACATACGTGCATGCAGACACACACACATGCATGCACACTACACACACACACACACACACACACACACACACTCACTCTACTGGTTCTGTTTCTCTGGAGAATGCAATCAGGATGTAGATGGCTACCAGCAGTGGCCGCAAGGAAAGGAAAATTTCTATGTACTGAGAATAAGTTAGGACTATAGACTGGTTTAAGATATCTCCTTCTCTCCCCTCCCTCCCTTCCCTCCTTCTCTCCCTCCCTCCCTCCCTCCCTCCTTCTCTCCATCCCCTACCCTTTCTCCCTTTTTTTCTTTCTTTCTGCCACAATGCCATACTTGCCCCACTGTGGCATGATGTGGCCTGTATTGTCTCGATTGAGAATCTGAGGCTCCACAGTCTGGTGCCACAGCCTGCAGTGATGAGAATCCGTGCAGATGCATCCAGTGGGAAAGGTATTGAGGAGTGCCGTGGTTTGAATGGGTCACGCAAAGTCCATGTGTTGGAAACTTGGTCCTTAATGCAACAGTGTTGAGAGATGGAACCTTTAAGATGTGATTGGGTTATGAGGGCTCTGTCTCGTGAATGTATTAATGCCGTTATTCCAGGAATTGTTGTCATGGGAGTGATTTTCTCATTAAATAACGAGTTCTGCCCTCTTCCCCATTCCTCTTTCTCACGCTCTTGCTTTCTGCTGTGAGATAACACAGAGAAAACCTTCACCAGATGCTGGCACCTTCATATGGGACTTCCCAGCCTCTAGAACTGTGAGAATTACATTTCCTTTCTTTATGAATTACCCAGTTTGCGGTATTCTGTTATAGCAGTTTAAAATGGATCAAGACAAGGAGAAAGCGTCATTGTTTGATTTGGAAGCCACTAACTTCAGAACAGCCTTTTCAATACACTTCACCCACTTCTCTCTAACATGCAGGAAAGGCCAGGTGCAGTGGCTCATGCCCATAATCCCAACACTTAGGGAGGCCGAGGCAGGAGGATCACCTGAGGTCAGGAGTTCAAGACCAGCCTGGCCAACATGACAAAACCCCATCTCTACTAAAAATACAAAAATTAGCCGGGCATGGTGGTGGTGTGTGCCTATAATCCCAGTTACTTGGGAGGCTGAGGCAGGAGAATAGCTTGAACCTGGGAGACAGAGGTTGCAACGAGCTGAGATCATGCCACTGCACTCCACCTGGGGGACAGAGAGAGACTCTGTCTCAAAAAATGAATAAAATAAAATGCAGGGAAGAAAACAGCCTGAGTGTACCTCATTATAGTTAAGACCAGCAAGTACATTTAGACTCCTTTAATTTATTTAGATAATACAAACAGGTGCTAAAGGCGTGTTCTCTTTTTAAAAAACATGTGCTGTCTACAGTGAGGCTTAATGCTAAACTTCCTATTTATTGTGCTGTAAGTTAATCTGTTACACCCATGACAGCAAGCATTCTTATTAACTCATCACCATGCATCCAGCCGGGACCATGTCTTTGCCTTCTTGATCAGTGTAAATCTTTCTTGTTTCTGGAATCCTCTGGAAAGTCATTTTATAAACATCATTTTAAAGATCCCGGTAGGCCACCCCATAAAGTAGTCTTGACAAAATGAAACTAGCAATTTATGAGACACACAAAGAATAGAGGAACAAGTTAAAAGGCACATGGGAAAGCGCCAGCAAGTCCATGGGACTTGTGCGTTGCTCTACAGGACAAACAACCTGATTTCAACAAAATACCGCAGATATAAATAAAAGAGAGGGCGGGTGGGATGTCCAGTCTCCATACAAGGACTTGAGGCAGATCCCCAATTACAATGTGAGAAATCTAGTTGGATTCTGATTCAAAAAAATTGTAAAAAATGAAAACCCAAATCGACACATTTGTGACATAGGAGACAAACTAGAAAATTGCATACCAACTAGATTTTTGATGATGGTAAGGCATTATTGGCCATTTTTGGGGTGTAATAAGAGTAAAATAATTTTTTGGCTGGGCATGGTGGCTCACACCTGTAATCTCAGCACTTTGGGAGGCCAAAGTGTGTGGCATGTACCTGTACTCCCAGCTACTTGGGAGACTGAGGCAGGAGAATAGCTTGAACCTGGGAGGCAGAGGTCAGGAGTTTGAGACCAGCCTGGGCAACATGGCAAAACCCCGGCTCCACTAAAGACACAAACATTAGCCAGGCATGGTGGTGCATGCCTGTAATCCCAGCTACTTGGGAAGCTGAGGCAGGAGAATCTCTTGAACCCAGGAGGTGGAGGTTGCAGTGAGCTGAGATTGTGCCATTGCACTCCAGCCCGGGCGACAGAGCAAGACTCCATCCCTGCCCCACTTCCCACCGTCCCCCGCCAAAAGAGTACTATAATTTTTTTAAAGAATAACTTTTTAGATATATTGCCATATTTATGGATGAAATATAGGCTGTCTTGGATTTTTGCTTCAAAATGATCAGGAATGGGGGAGAGGACAGTGTAGAAAGAGTCAGATTAGTCGTGAGGTGCTGACTGCAGAGACTGGGTGATGGGTACACCAGCACATGATACTGTGCTGTTTCCATAAATGTTTCACTTTCCTTAATACAACATTTTAAAAAATGTATCAGTTCTCACAATGTACTGATGCAGGAAATGAATTACTTTATATGACTCTATTCACTTTAACAGATCTAAGCTAATATATTCTGAACAGCTTTGGATTTCCAGGCATTAGCTGTTTTCACATAAATCATTGAATTTCATCTTCTTAGAAACAGATATTGAACTTAAGATTCAAAAAAAGCTAAGTTTTCTGCCTCACTCTCCACTAGTGGGAATGGACAGAGACAGAACTGAAGCACACACTTTGTGGCTTCACAGCCTCTCCAGTCACATCACGACTGCTTTTCATCCTGCCCTTGACAGAAAAGGGACATTCACAGCCCTTTCTCAGATAGGAAAACAACCTTATCAATACAGGAATCTGATTTCCTGTACTGATTTCCAATTTCCCATGCTCCCCTGTCTCCCTGCATGGGCTGCCATGGAAAATCTCCAAAAGCACTCCTCTGATCCCACGTAGCTCTGTTCCTACCACCAGTCGCCTTTTGCTCTCCCTAATTCTGCCTTGTCTGGCAGAAGCTCTCAGGTTCCCTCTGGAAGACCCACCAGCAAGCCACTGCAGATTATAGTCAAGAAAATGCTTTGTTGGCTGGGCACAGTGGCTCACACCTGTAATCCCTACACTCTGGGAAGCTGAGGCAAGCGAATCACTTGAGGTCAGGAGTTCAAGACCAGCCTGGCCAACATGGCGAAACCCTGTCCATACTAAAAATACAAAAATTAGCCGAGCGTGGTGGCAGGTGCCTGTAATCCCAGCTATTTGAAAGACTGAGGCAGGAGGATCACTTGAACCCGAGAGGCGGAGGTTGCAGTGAGCCAAGATTGCGCCACTGCACATCAGCGTGGGTGACGGAACGAGACTCCGTCTCACAAAAAAAAAAAAAAAAAAAAAGAAAATGCTTTGTAAAGGCAAACACACAATGGTGTGTAGTGGTAATACCACTGGAGTTGCCTTGAAAGTGTCGAAGTCACTTCCCTGAGCTGGGAACACTGCATTCCTCTTCATCTGTCCCTTTAAGGTATAAAGGCTCCAATGTCAAACCAGGTCCCTGAAATAGCTCCAAGAACTGCACGTTTCTGCAAGTAGAGGCACAGACTACATTTAAAGAGGGCCTTGTTCATAAGAAACGGGGGCAGGAAAAAGTGCCACATGATGAAGGAAAAATGACAAAGTAGCCAAGTAGCAGGTTACAGGAAAGTTCTAGGGGTTGATCTTAAGGCTGGCAAGCAGGGTTGCACTTAGCTCTGGCCTCCGGGCCTGTCTTGGCCCTCTGTCGTCATCTCTTGGAGGGGTCCTGATTAGGTGGACAGGTTTCTATGTGGAGGGCTGGAAAGCTTGGCTGAGCTTTTCAGTAAAGAACACAGAGGCAGGATTGAAAGCTCCTTTTCTATCTGCCAGGATAATTTGTATCTTGGAAGAATAAGATATACATTTTTTTCCAAGTTGTTTTTGCCTGGGCTCTGTCTACCTGTCCTCATCTCTCATCACTGTCTCTCCATCTCAGTTCCAATCTTATCTGAAGTTTCAGCTCTAATGAAATACCTACTGCTAGCGGCGTGCCAAGAATGGGGCCATGCGAGCCATCTGCCCGGGACGCAGGCAATAACGGGGACATCGCCCATAGAGAAATTTAAAAACAATCATAAAATAGGCTAAAATCTACTTTTGCCATGTGCTGGCAATTCTAAACAATGTCAGCTATTAAACACACCTTCCAGAAAAAAAAAATCTCTGGTTGGTATAAGTTCTAAACAACTGCTGGGGTGCTGGCTGAGTTTTAATGATATGTGAAGGTTTTACATTAGCAGGTTTTTATTAGTTATTTGTTTGTAAATAGTGTTTTCTACATGGAAGTGAATTTGGAGACCTGTCCAACTGCTCACAGTCAGCTTCCAACACATGTCAACTTAGTTACATGCCCTGGTTTCAAGAACAAGCTGTTAATAGTTCAGAATCCTTCTAGCTGACTTTGGACAAAGTGAGAGCTGCATATTCCTCTGTTTAAACAGTGGAATCATATAAGCAATGATTACCAGTGTCTGGAAAAGACCAAGAGACAGAACTTGAGTTATTTCGCTTTGTCATCCCATGTGACCACTTGGAATTTCTAAATCAGTGTTTAAAGTTTAAACCGGTGGAACTGTATGAACTGGGAGGTGGAATACTTCTGTTTGGCAAGAGCAAGTTTTAGCTCGCATGTGAAATCTCTTACTAAATGTGATGATAGCTTTAACATGAAAATGCTTTTAATTATTGCTTGTTTGCAAACAAAAGGACAAATCAAGGAATTAAATGTCCATGACATGATTTCATAGCTGCCTACCTTTTACCTTTTGCAAATGCTTTGATTTTATTGCCATTTACTGCTAATTTTTGTAACTGTCTGATTAGACGCTAGACACAAAATTTGACAAAAGGAAAATGCCACGATTGGCAGTTTTGCTCTGGCTATTACTATCATTCATTTAATTTCATAATTATCACTACAAGTAGTTTATGGAGGGAGATGGTGTTAAAAACGACCTGCCCCAGGTGCCGAACACGCTGGGTGCTGGTTGCTCAGTGTGACCGGTTGTCTCCTGCCAAGCTGCCGTTCCTTCAGGCATGATGCTTTTCCCCTTGTAAGTTCCTGCTCCCACTTTGAGACTCAGTTCACGCAGCCCCTCCTCTGCGAGACTCTTCCGATTCCATCTCGCCTAAATGATCAGTTTTCATTTCCCTTCTTGCCTTTGTGCGTTAGTTTATCCTTGCATTGGCTGTGCTGAGGTTTCATGATTTATTTGTTAATCTTTTTCTGCTTCTAGATGATGAGCTAATAGAGAGCAGAGATCACAGCTCATTCATCTGAGTGTCTCCAGTTCCCAGCCTAATCCCTGGCACATAATGGGTGCTAAATCATCACTCTTGGAGCGAAGGAAGAATGATATGGCTCTCCAGAGCTGTTAAATTAGGCTTGGCTTAGAGACTGTTCTTTACGCTAAGTTTTTTCTGTTTCGTCAGCTCAGCAGCTAACACCCTCTCCACAGGTGCTCCCCCTGCCACTGCCGTGCACACCTCATCACTCACCCTAGCACCAAGGCGGTAGGCAGAGGAGGCAGGCAGGGGACAGGTATGGGTGAGGATACAGAGGAATGGGACGTGAAATCCAGACTTCTAGAAACTGTGCAGCGTCCCTTGACATCCAAGCAAGGGCAGTCACTGTTTCCTGAGAACTAAAGCTTACGATGAATTTACATTGCCTATGAATAGAATATTCCCACTCCCCAAACTGTCCCATATGTTGGAATAATCTGGAAGCAAAAAGGCCAAAATGATTTCCTCTTTTTACCCATTCCATTAACTTTGGTTTAATTGAATAGCTACTGTGGTCCAGCATCATTCTAGGGTCTATGGAAGATACCAGGAAAGAGGCACATGTTCATTGCAGAAAAAAGCAGAAAATGGAAATAGGCAGGAAGAATTTTTTTCAAAATGCCCATAATCCCATCACCCACAGATAACTGCCATTAGGATTTGGATAGAGATCTTTTCTTTGTCTCTGTGTCTGTGCGTATGTGTGTGATCTCTCAAAAGGAACCATAATACACATTCTATTTTGTGATGTAATTTTCTCCTAATAACGTATCATGGCATCTTTCCATAGTCCTATGTGCTCTTTACAGTATTACATTCAATAGCCAACATTATTCTGTGCTGTTATATGATGACTTCAACCCCCATTCTATTATTGGGTATTTCAGTTGGTTTTAAACTGGCTTTTACTGTTAAGAACCCTACCTGTGCTGTTTACAGTTATGAATCATTCATTGAGCAAATGCTGAACTGTTTCCTTAAGATAAGTGTCTGGAAGGGGAATGGCTGGGTCGAAGGGTGAGAACTAACGAGCCACCTCTTCCAGACAGCCTGACAGGAAGGGCTTAGCGGAGTTTGTGACGTTCCCATAATGAGAAGCTGAACTGGAACTAGGGATCTCCTGGGCTGGGTCCCGCCCCAGGAAGTCTCTTCTCTCTACTCTGCATTTTTATCCACCACAGGCAATGACTGATGCCACAGCTCAAAGGGGCATGGCCTTGAATAGCAGAGTCCAGGTGGGAAGCATGGGCCAGAAGCCCTGCAGGGACTCCCCTCACATTGCCCGCTCTGTGGTTAAGGCGGAAAAGCCTCCCTAGAGGCTACCAGGTGACTTAAGTGGCAGTCACCAGACCCAGCCCACCTGCCCGTCCCCAGACCAAACAGCGGTGGAAAGGAATGAAACTAAGGGCTGGGCGCGGTGGTTCACGCCTGTAATCCCAGCACTTTGGGAGGCCGAGGCAGGTGGATCACCTGAGGTCGGGAGTTCGAGACCAGCCTGACCAACATGGAGAAACCCTGTCTCTACTAAAAACACAAAATTAGCCGGGCGTGGTGGCACGTGCCTGTAATCCCAGTTACTCGGGAGGCTGAGGCAGGAGAATTGCTTGAACCCAGAAGGTGGAGGTTGCGGTGAGCCACGATTGTGCCATTGCACTACAGCCCGGGTGATAAGAGTGAAAAACTCTGTCTAAAAAAAAAAAAAAAAGAAAAGGAATGAAACTGCCCTGACTGGTTGACTTTAACCCTGGCTCATTCCTGGGGACTTGGCACAAACTGCCTGAACCCAGCCAGTCTCCTTAAACAAACAGGGGAGGGAGAGGGGCTGCTTAGCGGTGAATGCCATCCCAGACTGCGCATGACACTGTTACAGAAAAAGGTCCGGATCCAGACCCCAAGAGACGGTTCTTGGATCTTGTGCAAGAAAGAATTCAGGGCGAGTCTGTAAAGCGAAAGCAAGTTTATTAAGGAAGGCCAGTTGCCTTATAGAATGTCTCACATTCTAGATCTGCATGATTATTCTTGGAGGTGCCACTTAATTTGTTCCTCTGTCCCCGAGTATTTTTTTTTCTTTTTCTTTTTTTTTTTTTGATATGGAGTCTCTGTTGTCCAGGCTGGAGTGCAATGGTGCGATCTAGACTCACTGTGACCTCCACCTCCCGGGTTCAAGCAATTCTTCTGCCTCAGTCTCCTGAGTAGCTGAGATTATAGACATGCACCACCATGCCTGGCTAATTTTTTGTATTTTAAGTAGAGATGGAGTTTCACTATGTTGGCCAGGCTGGTCTCAAACTCCTGACTTCAGGTGATCCTTCTGCCTTGGGCTCCCAAAGTGTTGGGATTATAGGTGTGAGCCACCACATCTGGCCCTCTCCCCAGTATTTTCTGATTAGATTCAGGTGAAAGGCTTTTGGAAGAATAGGTGATACTATATAATATATATTGTATTATACCAGGTGGCTCATAATGTCAAGCTGTTTTGATGATGGTATATTTGATACATTTGATCCTTTAAGAATGGAATCCAGAACAGTTTCTTTCTCTTTCATTCCAAAAAAGAACCATCACTACAAATCTGTTTATATATAAGAGACTTTTCCTGAAAATGTGGGCATAATAGCACAGCTTATAGTGGAATACAGAAAAAGGAAGAGATTAAAACTGAGCATTCCTTCTGTAAAGTGGTGTATGTGTATGGAGATGTGGATCTGCGAGGTTCATGAGGTGGACTGTGATAGACACAGACACCCACCTTGGATCCTCCTTCACGAAAGGACTCATTGCCCAGCTATGAAGACTGTAGTTGACTAAAAACCTCTATGAGCTCCTTCCGGATCTGCCTGGGCTGTTGAGCTAAGGTCACACGCTTCTCAGGGGCACCTCAACCAATGGCAGAGCCACGTGGAGGTAGCTGAGGGCATGCTTTCACCAGGGTGGCCACCAATGATCAATGACTTCAAAAGGCAATGGCACAAGAGCCTTTCTGTTTCTGCCCAACACAGGACATCCTGGGTTCAGGAAAAGTTATAATTTAAATACACATCCAAGCTTTTTCTTTTCTTTCCTTTTTTTTTTTTTTTTTTTTGACAGAGTCTTGCTTTGTTACCCAGGCTGGAGTGCAATGGCGTGATCTTGGCTCACTGCAACCTCTGCCTCCCAGATTCAAGGGATCCTGTGCCTCAACCTCCCAAGTAGCTGGGATTACAGGCATGCACCACCACACCTGGCTAGTTTTTGTATTTTCAGTAGAGTCAGTGTTTCGCCATGTTGACCAGGTCGGTCTTAAACTACTGACCTCAAGTGATCTGCCTGCCTAGGCCTCCCAAAGTTCTAGGATTACAGGCACGAGCCACTGTACCTGGCCAAGTTTTTTCTTACTGTAGAGTGGGAGTGGCATCCTCTCCAGCCTTCTGCATGCGAGCTACAGGCCACCTTTTCTCTGGAGCTCCGTGCTAGGCTGGAAGACTCTTGGCCAAGTCTGCATCATGATGTGACCCTCCCCTTGCCCAATTGCCTTTTGCAAGTATGACTCCCCAGTCCACTTCTTACACTCCAAACATTGCTGTGGTCTTCTCCAGGAAGAACTCAACTGGCACACAGACGGTATGGAGAATCTAACTAAAATTCTGGCTCATTTGCCCAGAAAAAGTCAACCATGCATGGAAGCCCCAAATCCTGAATACAAGTTCAAGGTATTCATGGATGCCTTGAAGCCCATGGACCCCACCTGAAGAGCCCTGGGATTCGACTCTCCACCTGCACTTCATACTCCCATGGGGGATGTGCTCTTGATACTGTCAAGAATTATAACTCTAGCAAGGGGCAATGGTAGCAATCTGGGAAGGACAACCATGACAGGCAGTGCAGTAACGCATCTCACTGGGTGGCAGGCATTCTCTCTCATTATCCTTCCTCAGTGAATTTGGTAATGAACCTTCATAAGGAGAAGATAAATTCTCCTGGGACTTTTGGGTACCTGGGAAATAGGAGAGCTGACATTGGAATAGAGAAAAGCTGGCATCTTAGGCTAAATGCTAATGAAAAGGGTGTAGGCAATTTTCAGGTTTCTTCCTAGATTGTCCAACTCAATCAGGGCAAGGGAGGGAGCAGGAAGTCCAGAAAATCATCATGGTCATGAAGAAAGAGTATGCATTTGTACAGAGTTGTTCATGAGTTTGAGCTCTCAGAGGAGCCGGTGGAGTGGAAGGCTTGGATGGGCTATTGTAGCAGGAAAAGGGACATTTCAAGATCCTAAGGTCTAGGATTCAGGACATTCAATCAATCAGCACATCATTCTTTGTTTGTATCTCACCTTCTTCCATAAAGAATGATGATGTGTCCCTGTGTGATCACGTAAAACGGGTTACAACTTGGAGGCAGAGGCTGAGGGTGGAAAGACTGAAGAAGCCATGAAGAAATTGTGTCTGGGACCTGCAGGAGGAGCAGACAGAAAAGACAATTGTGTGCAAAGACTGTATTCTCAGTAGCCAGTGATTTTAAGTTTGGTGTAATGGATATAGCGTCTTTGGGAAGCAACTTGGTGATTCTCAGGATGAACAGAGCTTTTTAACCAAATCCATGTTAAAGCAGCACCATGTGGCTGTGATACCACTTCAGAAAACTATACATATATAACCTGAAAAGCCAAAGTCCCTTTTCACAACACGATGCTCCTTTCACCCTAAATTCAGTTCCTGGGAAATAGCTACTGTTAGCAGGGATGTGTCTTTTGGATTTTCAGTGCACTCCTCTTTCTGGGAAGGCGCGGGTGCAGGGCTCCTCCTGTGGGGAGGACCACTTGCCCATCCATGCACCCATAGGGCCACCTACTCCTTCTCAAGCTGCCCCTGGGAGCAGATGCATCTTGGATCACCCTAACTGGCTCCTCCGTGGTGAGGACAACCATCGGAGTGGGGAGCTTGGAGTGTACACCACCAGCTTCCTTCTGTTGGTAGGAACCCCATGACGGCCTTGCATTCTAAGGACAACCTGATTGACTGATGGTTTTATCCCTCAGAAACTCAGATACGGATGGAAAGTCAAGAGGTGAGCTCTCCTTCTTCCCCAGGGAGTGGAGGGGGTTCTGCCCATTCCCGAAGCTGTGCTCCAGCCTCTGCCTGCATGCCCCAGGCTGGCCCCACCTCTGCCAATAGCCACTGCTCTGTTTTGACTTGCAACAGAGACGCTCATTTTGTGCTTTTGCCTGACCACGAAGATTTGTCTGCTGCAGCTTTCTCGTGACTGATGTTACTTGCTCCACTGTGGAAAAATCCCAGGAGCCTCACAGATCAAGGGCCTAAAGGGAATTGTGTGGGAGGCCTCTGACAATTTGTGTAAAGGGGAAAAATATTATTCCCAGGAGGCAATCAGTCCTCAGGGCGATGAACTCTGGCCACGGGACCAGCTCTGTCTCTGTGGTGAAATGAGGATGTGTCATGTTGAAACATGAGTGGGACTCATGAAGGTCTGGAGGCCAAGTCAGAATTTCCAGGCTGCATCCATGGGTCCCACGGTCACCCTGGGGTCTGGTCCAAAGCCTGGCTTTTTGCCATTTGAGACTCATATGCCATTTTTCCATACCCTAACATGGAGGCTAGCACAGTGTCTGATACTTTGTGGACCCTTGATCAATATTCTCAAAAGGAAGACTTCGATAAATATTCTAAAAGTGCCTTATATGTTCTAGATGCTAGGGATTCAGCAGTAAACAAAATGAACTAAAAATAGATCACCAATCCCACTATGGAGTATCCACTCAAAAGAAAAGAAACCACTATATAAAAGAGATACCTGCACTCTTATGTTCATTGTAGCACTATTCACAATAGCAAAGATAAGAAATTAACCTAAGTGTCCATCAGCAGATGACTGGTTAAAGAAAATTTGGTACATATACACAATGGAATAGTACTCAGCCATGAAAAAGAATCATGTCTTTTGCAGCAACATGGATGGAGCTGGAGGACATCATCTGAAGTGAAACAACTCAGAAACAGAAAGTCAAATGCCACACATTCTTATTTATAAGTGGGAACTAAATAATGTGCACACATGGACATAGAGAGTAAAACAGTAGACATTGGAGACTTGGAAAGGTGAGAGGAGGGGTGAGGGATGAGAAATTATCTATTGGGTACAATATTCACCATTTGGGTGATGGGTACCCTAACAGCCCAGACTTTACCACTGTGTCAAATATCCATGTAACGTGTAACAAAATTGAAAAATAATTGTAAAACTTGTAAAAATTTGTAAAATTGTAAAAAAAAAAATCCCCTAAATCTATAAAAATTAAAAAATGGACAAAATTCTTGTTCTAATGATTCCTAAAAAATTACCTCCCTTGATACATTCTCTTCCTCCTTGATACATTCTATTATCTTTATGTATTTCTACCAATTAATTTGGGTTTATTTCCCTTCAAGAAATAAACAACAAAACATCTTGGTAAAGGGAACATTCTTGGTCAGGTCAATAAACATAAATGAAGCTGGCCAGGCTTGGTGGCACATGCCTGCAATCCTAGCACTTCGGGAGGCAAAGGCAGGAGGATCACTTGAGCCCAGTAGTTGGAGACCAGCCTGGGTAACATGGTAAAACCCTGTCTCTACCGAAAAAGTGCAAAAAATTAGCTGGGTGTGGTGGCATGCACCTGTGGTCTCAGCTACTTGGGAGACTGAGGTGGGAGGATTGCTTGAGCCCAAGAGGTTGAGGTTGCAGTGAGCTGTGATCATGTCACTGCACTCCACCCTGGGTGACAGAGTGAGACCCTGTCTCAAAATAAAATAAAATAAGACAAAATAAAATTAATGAAGAATGCATCTTCTAAGAGACATAGGCTATGGTGGATAAATGAGGAATATGAAGCTGTAGTTCTCAGGAAGCTCAAAGTCGTTCCTTGGATGCTTTTGGCTCAATCTGGTTTTTTAAAAATGAAGAAATGTATGAGCTCATAGAAGAGAAAATCTAGAGGTTGGGCTGACCTTCAAGGTAGCAGCAGCGACTCAGGGATGGCATGAAGCAGCAGCAGCTGCTGCTGCTGCTGCTGCTGCTTCTTCCTTCCTCTTCCTCTTCTTCTTTTTCTTTTTCTTCCTTCCTTCTTCTTTCTTCTCTTCTTCTTCTTCCTTCCTCTTCCTCTTTTTCTTTGTCTTCCTTCCTTCTTCTTGCTTCCTTCTTGCTTCCTCCTTCCTCTCTTCCTCCTCCTCCTCCTCCTCCTCCTCCTCCTCCTCCTTCTTCTTCTTC
>NC_045442.1:125145745-125151338 GCF_002776525.5 Piliocolobus tephrosceles | reverse complement strand
TCTTCTTCCTCTTCTTCTTCTTCACAGGATCTTATTCTGTTACCCATGTGAAAGGGCAGTGGCATGGTCACAACTCACTGCTCAGCCTCCTGGGAGCAACTGAGCTGAGCCCACAGGTGCACACCATCATGCCTGGCTAATTTTTACATTTTTTCAGTAGAGACGAGGTCTCCCTATGTTGCCCAGGCTGGTCTTGAACTCCTGGGCTTAAGGGATCCTCCTGCCTCAGTTGCCCAAAGTGCTGTGATTACAGGCATGAATCACCACGCCTGGCCAGAAGAAGCACCTTCTGTCTGTGTTCTTCACCGTGCCTGTTGCAGTGTTGATTTTAACCTAAAACTGGCTCTCATCACAGTTCTGGAACCCAGCTGCCAGTAGCTCTCAGAGCCACATGTTCCCTCATTCGTGCCTGACCTGAGAGAAGCTGGCTTTCCACAGCCTTCAGAGTGGGAAATCACCTTGTTGGAGGCCTCCAGCAAATTTCTGCCCAGGTCTAAATGGTGAGCGTTGGGTTCTGTGTCCATTTCTGAACCAACCACTATCCGTGGAAACAGGATGCCTTTTTACCCTGCAGTGGACATCAGTTCCCTGACTCATAAGGGAGGGATAGAACAGAAGTCATTCTGTACAATTTAAATCTAAAGTTGACCTTTATCCATTTTCTCAAAGCCTTCTCTCTGGGCCTGGTGGTCTCTGTGGGAAAAATATTTTCCTTCTTCTCATTTCCCAGGAAGTAGGGTGTGTGTCCTCTCTCCTCCCAGCTGCTGATTCCAAAACTTTTTGTTTTGTAAAACCCCATGCTCCTTTGAAACTGATGCCTTTACTCCTCCCTCAGCCGTGTCGTGTCCTTGTCACCTAGCAAGTTCCTTGTCATGTCTGTTCTCTGTTGTTTTTTTAAGTTCTCAATTTTTCTTTGTATCCTTTCTTCTAATTTCATTCTCTTTTAATTCAGTAAACAATCAAACAAACAAACAAAAAAAATGTGACCCAACATTCTGCTTCTCAGTTTTTCCCTTTGTTTACCTTTTAAACTTCCCTTCTCCAAAGTGATCCTTTCCTTCCCTAAACCCCAGCCATGGACTCTCATCGTCTTATTCTGTGTCTTGTCATCAGCAGAAACTGCATCTCTTTTGGAATCTTGATTTTAAATGCCCTATGTCCTGGCTACTACCTTCTCTCCTTCCTGCTAACTTCCTACTCTCCTTTACACTCACGCAGCAAAAATCACTCACCCAACCCTGGTTGAACCCAATGATCCACTTTCTTTGTGATTGGACTGAACTACTGAATATTGTTTGAGAAACTTACACTAACTGGCTTCACAATGAATTGCAAACCTGACTGAGGGCTCAACTCTATGTGGAAATTTGCAGTGCCTCCCTGTAGGCATTCCAGCATCCAAGATGGCTTCATTACTGGCTGCTCCTTCTCCTTTGCCGATTCCGCCTCCACTTCTGGCTTCTAAACAGACATTCCCAGGGCTTCCGCTCAAGCCCCCTCTCTCCCATTCGTTCTGCTCTTTCTGCCTCTATTAATTTCCATCTTTGAAACACCATCCATGTAATTGTGACTTCTAAATGTCTTATCTTTTTTTTTTTTGAGACGGAGTCGCGCTCGCTTTGTCGCCCAGGCTGGAGTGCAGTGGCCGGATCTCAGCTCACTGCAAGCTCCACCTCCCGGGTTCACGCCGTTCTCCTGCCTCAGCCTCCCGAGTAGCTGGGATTACAGGCGCCCGCCACCAAGCCCGGCTAATTTTTTTGTATTTTTAGTAAAGATGGGGTTTCACCGTGGTTTCGATCTCCTGACCTCGTGATCCGTCCGCCTCGGCCAACCAAAGTGCTGGGATTACAGGAGTGAGTCACCGGGCCTGACCCTAAATGTCTATCTTTAATCCAGCGCTTTCCCTTGGGTGCTAATCTGGTAAATTGTCTGTTGACATATTCAGTTGCTGACTCACAGGTGACTCAAAGGGAACATATCCCACGTGAATTTCAAATCTGCCTTTCTGTTTCATCTAAAATTTCTCTTCCAGTGTTCTCTGTTTCTGTCACCGTCTACCCCATTACTAAAGCCCCAGCCCCTCAGTGTCTCCATTTTCCTCACCAATCCTTTTCTTTCACACATTCAGCATTCGGCGAGCTCCATGGATTTCACCTTCCAAAGAGCCATATCTCAAATCCATCTACCACTCTTCGCCTCTGTCACCATCTGTGGGATAGTCCATCATCATGTCACCTGGCTCATGACGACAGAGTCCTAAATGGCTTCCCTGCGGCCCCTCTTGACCACTGTAGTCCACTCTTCAGTCAGCAGCCTGAATGATCTTTGAACAATGTCAATCACGTTATCTCACTTCCTTGCGTAAAACTTGTCAGTGGCTTCCCACCATGCCTCAAGTTCCAGTGCAATCTTCCCTTACCTCCGTCTCAAGCCACATTGGCTCCCATCCTCCCTTGCTCGTGATGCTCCAGTAATGCTGATGTCCTTTTCAGATCTTAGAACATGTTGAACTCTTTGAACCTCGAGGTCTTTAATGGACTTTCCTTTCACCTGGATTAGTCTTTCTTGGTCTCTTCTCATAGCAGAAATTTCTCATCTCTTGAAACTCAGCTTGAGTGCCGTCTGAAAGATGCCTTGCTGTCCACCTCCTCTAATGTGTGTCTGACTCATTATTCTCTGTCGTGACTCTTTTTTCCCTTTGAATGAAACTTCTCATAATCCTAGTTATTTTATTTACTTGTTTATTGTCAGTCTTTGCCATTAAAATGTAAGTTCCATGGGGACAGACCCTGGTCAGTCAGGTTCCCTGTTGTGTCTCCAGGACCTAAGACCATTTGGTACATAGTCGGTATTTAACAGGCGCCTGTTGAGTGAAAATGAGTGAATGTGAACCCCTCTGTGGATCACACATCATGATCTCAGAGGCCTTCGAAGCCTCGCACAGGATATGCACTTGGCCTTCCTGTCCCTTCGTTACTTGGCTCATGTATTAGAGTTCTCCAGAGAAGCAGAACCCATTGAATATATCTGTATCTATATCCATAGATATATCAGAGATTTACTATGGGAACTGGCTTATGCAACTTTGGAGGATGAGAAGTCTAAAGATCTGTTGTCAGCAAACTGGAGAATCAGAAAAGCCAGCGGTGACATTCAGTTCAAGTACAAAGGCCTGGGAACCAGGAAAGCGGATGTTGTAACTCCCATCTGAGGCTAAAGCCTCGAGAATGAAGAGTTTCAGTGTACGTAGGCAGAAAGAGAGGGATGTCTCGGCTCAGGAAAAGAGAAGTTCTCCTTTCCTCTGCCTTTTTGTCCTATCCAGGCCCCAGATTACATGTGACCTTGCTCTTCTAAGTCCTTGTGTGTGTATACGCACATAATTAAATGCATATTGTTACGTTGTTGAGAGCACACAATATGTATCATGTTTTCACACCCGACGAATATTTATCAACTTAAAGTCCCAAAGCCAAGAGTATTTTGATAACCAAGAATACACTACACAATTTCAATCAGGAAAAAAAGGTAATTTTGCCTTTCACGGAGACAAAAATTTCCTGAAAGACAAAAATGGCAATGGTCTTCTGAATAAAGATGTTGGCAGAGTTACAGTTAAAATACTGCATCCCCTTAATGCTCAATTTAAAATAGGGTATAAAGCACTGAGCGCGGTGGCTCACACCTGTAATCCTAGCACTTTGGGAGGCTGAGGCAGGTGGATCACGAGGTCAGGAGATCGAGACCATCCTGGCTAACACGGTGAAACCCCGTCTCTACTAAATATACAAAAAATTAGCCGGGTGTAGTGGCGGGCGGTTGTAGTCCCAGCTACTCGGGAGACCGAGGCAGCGGAATGGCATGAACCCAGGGAGCGGAGCTTGCAGTGAGCAGAGATCGCACCACTGCACTCCAGTCTGGGCGACAGAGTGAGACTCTGTCTCAAAAAATAAAATAAAATAAAATAAGGTATAAAGCAACAGGATATAATGCTTCTAAGAGAAAGATCAGAGCTATCCTAGTAAAATGTTAGCAAGAAGGTATGTGTCCATGGAGTTATTTAGCAGTGTATTCTTACAGTAATCCCCAAAGAGATACACACGTACATCAGTGGTTATCATCAAGATGGAAATAGCAATGTGTCTGTGTAGTTCCTTCCTCATGCTCCTTCTGCCGCTCTGTTGCTGACCCAATTAATGAGTCCCGGGGTGCACTGCTCAGAGGTGGCTTCGGAATGTCATGTTCAAGAGGCTTCTTCTGTGTTAATTATAATAAAAATCATTTACAAATGGGCCAATTCACTAGCTCTACTTTTTAACATACATTGTCATCTCAAGACATCTAAAAAACCATCGACGTTGTGAAGTAAAGAATGAACATGGTCTACCTTTGCAGGGACATGGATGGAGCTGGAAGCCATTATGCTCAGCAAACTAATGCCTGCAGAAAACCAAACATTGCATGTTCTCACTCATAAGTGGGAGCGAGCAATGAGAACACATGGACATAGGGCGAGGAGCATCACACACTGGGGCCTGTCGGGGAGCGTGGGGGGTGGTGGTGGTAAAGCATTAGGGAAAAGACCTAATGCATGCTGGGTTTAATACCTACGTGACGGGTTGATAGGTACAGCAAACCACCATGGCACACCTTTACCTATGTAGCAAACCTGCACATCCTGCCCATGTACCCCAGAACTTAAAATAAAAATAAAAAAGAATGAACATAGTCTATAATAAACACAAGCACTTACTAAAAACTGCAGATTTGGAACTGCGGTGATAACCTCAAATTGTCCTCTAGATATGGAGTTACTAGCAAGGAGCTCCACTGTCACTCTCCTCCCAGCTCCACTGCCCCAGTGAGGAAGTGTGAAAATGTGTCTGGCTCCATCCAAGAGGTGGGTCAACAGAGGTCACTCCCAGAAGACAGTCCTTCCTATAAACTGACAAAACAAAAATGGCCAAAGTGTGTTAAAAGCAGAGGTAGTTAAACAATCTCTTTATAAAACAACCCACATTTATAAAGGGGTGGTTTTGCTACCTCTGCTTTTTTTTTTTTTTTTTTGAACAACATTTAAACCAATTTTATTGCTTCAACAAAGTATAATTACAATGAGCATAAACTTTAAGTATAATGTGAACAAAATAGCTAATCATTTTTTTAAGGAATTTTTCTTAAAAGAGGTTAGATATCCAATTGTAGACACATTTCAGTTCTTTCAGATACTAGCATTTCCAAAAATATTTAAATTACCTGTAAGAATATTGAAAAATTGACAGCTTATTATTAGCTTACCCTACCCAGTAAAGAAGATGATTATTTATCATGCACCATATACTTGACACATTTAAGCAATCCTTACATCTTATAATTACTCTCTGATAAGTATTATAATTTCTATTTTACAGATAAGAAATCAAATTCAGGAAGTAACTTGTCAAGGATACAATATCTAAGTGGAAGAAATAGGATTCGACCTAGGTCCACCTGCTTCCCAAATGTATTTAATTTCTTTTTTTATTATTATTATACTTTAAGTTCTAGGATACATGTGCATAACGTGCAGGTTTGTTACATATGTATACTTGTGCCA
>NC_045442.1:125133229-125142745 GCF_002776525.5 Piliocolobus tephrosceles | reverse complement strand
GACCTTTCTCTCTGGCTGCCCTTAAGATTTTTTCCTTCATTTCAACTTTGGTGAATCTGGCAATTATGTGTCTTGGAGTTGCTCTTCTCGAGGAGTATCTTTGTGGTGTTCTCTGTATTTCCTGAATTTGAATATTGGCCTGCCCTACTAGGTTGGGGAAGTTCTCCCGGATGATATCCTGAAGAGTGTTTTCCAACTTGGTTCCATTTTCCCCCTCACTTTCAGGCACCCCAATCAGACGTAGATTTGGTCTTTTTACATAATCCCATACTTCTTGCAGGCTTTGTTCATTTCTTTTTCTTCTTTTTTCTTTTGGTTTCTCTTCTTGCGCTACCTCTGCTTTTAACACACTTTGGGCACGTAGGACTTGTTTATTCCTTACTAGAGACCAAAATTAATGAAAATACACAGATAGAACCATGGTCAGACAGCCTGAAATTGTCTAAACTTCCCTCTGCACCCCTCTCCTCCAAGAGATCAAATTTAACACCATTCTCGAAAGATAATCATACCTGTAAGTTAGCAGAAAAATCTAAAGTGTATTATTTTATATTCTCTACTTTTAACGTATATGTGCACTTCTAAATACTTAGGCTACGTGATTCAGAGATGATGGAAATTCATATGCATTAACTGCACACATGCAACAAGGGCTATGTCCTGAAAGCATCTTCTAGACAGGAACATTCTGGCCTAGAACCCTTCCTCTTCTCACATCTATCAACCCTGTGGGCAAATCGATGCATGTGCAATGCTTAGAGGCGATGTTCACGATGTCCACAAGTCATTTTTAGAAGACAGTCTTTCCTGTGAATTTTAATTTACAAAACTTAGAAAATTGCTTACTAACTGGACTTTGATCAAACACTGGCAACTTCTTTAACTTCTAGAAAGAGTAGGTGCTATAAAATTAGGACTTGTTTGCTGATCATATACATTACATGCACAGCAAAGTGAGACAAAACGCAGCCCTGCGAGACACTGGCTAATCCGGCCTAACCATAGACATGTTGGCAGGGAGCCCACGAGCACTTGCTCCTTTCTGCTCTTCCCTAGACCAGAACACAAATACAACATGTCCTGTCCAAAGAGGCAGTTTGGCCATTCCATCGCCCAAAGATAATGTTTCATGTGGATTTTAACAAAAAGATTTGGAAAATATGTCCCTTTACAACATCTACTTTTAATATATACCAACCAGTACTTCAGAACATCAAGAAAAATTATGTGTCTCAGAAAGGAACATGGTGAGGCCAACTACATCTACAGTGGTGAAGGACAGAAAATGCAGGCAGGACAATGGTTGGGAAATGAACATGTCCGCTAAACATGACCGATTGGGCATAGAACCCTTCTTCTGAACTTGACCCAAACTCAGCTTCTGCATAAATTCAGGGTGTGCACAGACCTCCTATAGCTTATTCATGACCCTCTAGACTAGCCTGTGGAGTCTAAGTTAAGAACCCCTCTACTTAGGAATTTTCTGTCTTTTCCTGATTCCACAGTTCCTTTGCTGAAGAAGAAGAGAGGGCTTTGTTGAAGTCTTCCCATGCTTTCTGCACAGGGCTCTGGCCTTGGAGAAAGGATTTCCAGTTACTGAAGTGTCACTTGGCCCTGGGTCTCCTCCCGGGAGAGAGAAGTGTACGGCTCCCAAGGTTCCTGGCAGTTTTGAAAGAGCTCTCAGCCACAGCCAGCTTTACTTTGGCAAGTGAGGCCATCCCCTTTCTTTCCTCCTTTCCTTTCCCATGGAACCTACTCCTTCCATCTGTCTTTCAAGCTCTGCCTCAGAAATGGCAATTCAAGCCTGATTTTCTCCTTGAATGCACTCTCTCTGTGAAAGAGGCTTTTCACCAAGAATGTGGTGCTGGTGTTTCTCTTGCCAATGGGCTAAACAAAGACCTCTGTGCCGGGTAACATTTGGGCAGGCCTCTTCACACATGCCTGTCCTTCTCCATCGCACTTGGCTAACGCCAACAACCTGTGTGTGAAAAGTATAAAGAGATGGAAAAATTCCCATGAAAAATCCTTCCACAAAGCCATTGCGAGACAACTGTGGCATCATCTGATAACATGATTTCTATTTTGCATCTGTTTCATTGTTGGAGGGCACTCATAGTTGCAAGCCTTGCATGTACATATGTAAAAATTATAAGTGAATGCATCTGCTCAGGTTATTAGCCATTGATTGTGAAATAATCTGAAGTTTGAGAGTCTCAGTTAGTAATCTACAGGTGCTGAGAGCATTCAAAGACCTACTAAGCATCAGTATTAATCACCTCTTTTCTCCAGAGTAGCAAATAAGAAACCAGGAAGAGCTCAGTTTCACTTCCAACTTGTTCTTTAAGGGCCTCAGAGTTGATAGTTGTCCTTATCTGGGCTCCCTAATGCCACAACAAATCAACAAAAAAAAGAAACATGCCCCAATCAGCACCCAGACACGCTGGTGCCCGCCGGCGTCCACACTTCTGCAACAGCTGCTGCCCGTGGGGTAGGACTGAGCCAGGTCTAAGATTAGCAGCCTCCCAGCTCCTCAGGTTCCTGCACATTGACTCACAACGGAATCAAAACTCGGGAGCTCAACTCTCTGGTTTCTTCTGCTTTCTCATCTGCAATTTTCTGTTTTTTAATTTAATTTACTTTTTATTTTATTGGCAACTGTGAAAGAGATATTCACAACAAGACTCAGAGCAAAGTCAGAGACCCCTAAACAGATGGTTTTCCCTTAGCTTATCAGGCTGGAGCAGAGTTTAAACCAAGCTGGAGGAATCCCTCCAGCTCTGGGCACAATGTAATCTCTACATCCAGGCCTTCATCGCATTGGCTGGAAGCTGGTTCCCTTCATCCAAGGGCCTACTTCAAGGGGATTCATGCTTCCACATGTGTGAGCATCCCTCACTCCTGTAGAGCTGGTGGTTCCACTCGGCCATGGACTGGAGCATCCACTTGGTCTGGAGCTCGTACAAATAGTAGCCGTAAACCACGACTTCGGTGAGGTCTGAAGACTCCAGAGCCTTCAGCTCCAGCATGGCCTTGCGCACCAGCTCAGTGTAAGGAGGGATTCCTTCCTCCCCAGCCTCCAGAGAGTTGGAGACAGCCCTACCCCCCCCTCCCCCCCGCCCCCCCCCCCCCCCCCCCCCCCCTCGTGGAGAAGGAAGCTGATTACTGGTGTGCTTCCAGGATACCAGAAGCTCTTGAAGTCCAACATTCCCTTTCAGTGATATTACTGACATTTTCCCAAAGCTGTGTACTTCAGAGTTGCACATGGCATTAACAACTATTTTTTAAAAACATTTCTTTTAGAGACAGGGTTTTGCCATGTTGGCAGATTGGTCTCAAACTTTTGGGCTCAAGGGTTCCACCCTCCTCAGCTTCCCAAAGTGCTGGGATTAACAGGCCTGAGCCCAGCCCACCAAAACCCTTGTGATTTAATTGGATAATTTTGCCTTTTTCTAAACCTTTGAGTTGAGACTCCTTTATCACTGTCATTTCCAGCACCTCAGTCTTCCTTTTTCCTTTCCATCACCTACTCTTTTTTTTTTTGAGACAAGATCTCGCTCTGTCACCCAGGCTGTAGTGCAATGCTGTGCAGTCACTGCTCACGGCAGCCTGGACCCCCTGGGCTCAAGCTATCCTCCCCCTTCAGCCTTCCCAGTAGCTGGGACGACAGGCCAGCCCACCACGCCCAGCTAATTTTTGTATTTTTTTGTAGAGATGGGGTTTCATCATGTTGCTCAGGTTGAATCACCTAACTTTTTATAGAAAGGCCCCACAACTTCCCGAGGTTTCGGAACTTACATTTGATTTGAGGGTGAGTGGCCTTTGACTCCTGGGAGAAAGTTAATGACGCAGAAATGCACTCGGGAGAATTGAAAACAGACCCGAGGAACGTGTGTGCGGAGGCTGCGCATACCGCCAGGAGGCCTGAGACGCGCTGGGGGGCAGCGTGGGCGGCGGGACCACGCGTGGAGGGAGCAGCTGCTCAGGCGGGAGCCCTGTGGAACGTGTCCCTCTGTGCACTGGAGAGCAAGAGGTTTTGAGGTGTTCTTTCTGTTTTTTGAGACAGAGTCTTGCTCTGTCGCCCAGGCTGGAGTGCAGTGACGCGATCTCAGCTCACTGCAAGCTCCACCTCCCGGGTTCCCGCCATTCTCCTGCCTCAGCCTCCCGAGTAGCTGGGACTACAGGCGCCCGCCACTGCGCCCGGCTAATTTTTTGTATTTTTAGTAGAGATGGGGTTTCACCTTATGTGCCAGAATGGTCCCGATCTCCTGACCTTGTGACCCGCCCACCTAGGCCTCCCAAAGTGCTGGGATTACAGGCGTGAGCCACCGTGCCCGGCCGAGGTGTTCTTTCTATGCCCGTGGTTCTCAACCTTGACCACATGTTGGAATCCTTAGAGGAGCTTAAAATGTCCAGACTGTGCCCCAGAGCAGAATCCCTCAGGATAGGGACCATGGATCAGGACTTTTTTTAAGCCGATAATTTTATACATATATAATATATAAATATATATGTATAGATATGTGTAGATATGTGTGCGCGTGTGTGTACATATATATAAAGTCTTTTGTTTCCTGAACTTCATGTGAACTGGTCACGCTCCTGTTAGACCCCTGGAGCCTGGTTAATGGGAACAACCACAGAGGGCATCAAGTGGGGAGAGGCTAGGGAGACTGCCATGTATATATATATATAGCATGAAAGAAAGAAAGAGAGAGAGAGAAAAGAAAAGAAAAGAGAAAAGAAAAGAACGGATGGAGGGAGGGAGGGAGCCATCTCTTTATACTATTCACACGTAGGTTGTTGGCGTTAGCCAAGTGCGACAGAGAAGGACAGGCATGTGTGAAGAGGCCTGCCCAAATGTTACCCGGCGTGGAGGTCTTTGTTTAGCCCATTGACAAGAGAAACACCATGTTCTCATGAGAGAGAGAGAAAGAAAGAGAGAGAGTCAGTGCTGTCACTCAGTACGGTAGAGTACAGTGGTGTGATCATATAAGCTGATACTTTTTAAACAGGTAACTTCAGTATGCCAGCACGGTTGGGAACTATTGTTCAACGCAAACTTAACATATGAAGCCCCTCCCATGTGTCAGGCACGGTGTCAGATGCTGTTATGGACTGAATGTTTATGTCCCCCACAATTTATATGTTGAAGTCACACCCTCAATGTGATGGTATTAGGAGGCAGGGACTTGGGCAGGTATGAGGTTGTGAGGATGGAGCCTCACGACAGGATGAGAGCCCTTACAAGAAGAGACACAAGAGAGATGATCTCTTTCCATCTCCTCTCCACCGTGTGAGGACAGCAAGAAGGTGGCCTTCTGCAAATGGGGAAGGGTCCTCACCAGGTGTGGGATCTGCCAGCACCTTGATCTTGGGCTTCCCAGCCTCAGAACTGTAAGAAATAAGTTTTGTTGTTTAAGTCACTCCATATAATATAATTTTGTTATAGCAGCCTACATTGATTAAGACAGATGCTAAGAGTATAAAGGTGAAGAAATGTCCTAGTACTTCATGGGAACACATCCCAGTGGACTACAGAATCAAAGATGAAAGAGAGATGGATACACGTGGTTGCTGGCTCTCCCCTGCTGCTCAGATGCCTGGACCACTTGACTGCCTTCTTTATCAATGGTTGGTGTTTGTTTTCACTTTGTTAGAAACACAAATGATTGGCTGGATGCAGTGGCTCATGCCTGTAATCCCAGCACTTTGGGAGGCTGAGGCGGGTGGATCACTTGAGGTCAGGAGTTCAAGACCAGCCTGGCCAACATGGTGAAGCCCCATCTCTACTAAAAATACAAAAATTAGCCGGGTGTGGTGGTGTGCACCTGTAACCTCAGCTACTAAGGAGGCTGAGTTAGAATCACTTGAGCCCAAGAGGCAGAGATTGCAGTGAGCTGAGATCAAGCCACTGCACTCCACCCTGGATGACAAAGCGAGCCTGCATCTCAAAACAAAACAAAACAAACCAACCAAGAAACACAAATGATCAGGGCATCAATTTTGCAATACAACAATGACTAAACATTTCTGTAGAGAATCCCAATGGCTTTTACATTTTCAGTGCCACTGTTCTCTTGCAAATAATATGATATAACCAATCAATATTTGGAAGGATCTCTGAGATTGCTTTAAAATTATTGCGCGTTAATAATTATGAACATTTGGGCAATGCTTTTTGATTTTATAAAATGTCTTTATGTATAAGCACTGGTTCTCAACCAGGGGCAACTCCCGCCCCCAGAGGACATTTGGCAATGTTGGGAGACATTTTTGGTTGTCCCAGCTGGAGAGTGTTACTGGCATCCAGTGGGTAGAGGCCAGAGAGGCTGGTAAACATCTGACAATGCACAGGACAGCCTCTGACAACAAAATAATGTCCCATCTAAATGTCAATGTTGTTGAGGTTGAGAAACTCCCATACAAGGTCTCATGGAAATGTTTGCAATTTTTGCAGTTATTGCATGAGTTAGATATTTTTACAATTCTTTTACAAATCAGGATCCTGAGGGTCAAAGATGATGAGTTACTCATTCTAGATTGTAAGTGACAAAGCCAGGTATATCATGCTGAGCCTGTTGAACTGCAGGCTAGTGTCATGTAGAACCAGTGTGGTAGGAGCGGGCCAGTGATTTCCTGTGCATCTCTGCTTAGAAGTGAAGCAGAAACTCATGTGGAGCCACCTTAGCTGAACAAAATAATTTTCTTGACCTCGTTTGATTCCTTGGTCTTGAACAGGTTTTGGGCTTAAGGCTTGGAAAGTTTGGTTCTTGCCCATGTTATTTGGCTCTTTTCATTTTTGTTGTTATTGTGGTCAAGACTATCTTGGCTGGTGCAGACGAAGCCAACGGAAATTAATCTCTGACCTTGTCCTTGAAAATCCCCTACCAGGAGCCAGACCACTTGAGAGCACAATGCCTCATGAAAGCAGCAGCTCCTTGTAAGGCAGATGCTCCCTTCCTTGAATTTCATGTAGTGAGGTCAGGCCCCTGTTAGATCGCTGGAGCCTGGTTAAGGGAAGCAACCACAGGCAACAAAGCCCAACTGGTCCATGCTGCCCGGAGCTGGGGTGGAGGGGGATGCTGGCAACTTCATGGAGCACGGCAGTCCCTCTGCACTGCTGTGGGCTCTGGGTGAGCTGGGAATTCCAGTCTGGAATCCAGAAACTCAGCTTGTGGTTGGACCCAAGAAAATGCTTATTTGTTTCAATCAGCGCTTTCCCATCTGTACAAAAGAAAGATTTTCAGGTCTCTTTGTGTGAGTCAGAGTTCTCCAGAAAAAGAGAACCAGTAAGAGATTCTACATTGTATTAGTCCATTTTCCTGCTGCCTATAAAGACATACCCAAGACCGGGGAACTTACAAAAGAAAGAGGTCTAATGGACTCACAGTTCCACATGGCTGGGGAGGTCTCACAATCACGGCGGAAGGTAAAAGGCACATCTCACATGGTGGCAGACAAGAGAAGAGAGCTTGTGCAGGGAAACTCTCCTTTATAAAACCATCAGATCTCGTGACACTGTAACGATAACCGCACGGGAAAGATTTGCCCCCATGATTCAATTACCTCCCACTGGGTCCCTCCCACAGCATGTGGGAATTGTGGGAGCTACAATTCAAGATGAGATTTGGGTGGGGACACAGCCAAACCATATCATACATATATAGAGACAGAAAGAGAAAGAGAGAGGAAGAATTTTTCGTCTATATTTGTGTTGTGTGAAATGATATATATAGAAATATATAAAGAGAGAGAGAGAGAGAGAGAGGCTTATTATAAGGAATTGGCTCCTGTGATCATGGAGGCTGAGAAACCCCAGAATCTGCAATCAGTGAGCTGGAGACTCAGGAGAGCCGATGGTATAAGTTCAGTCTGAGTCCACATCCTAAGGTAGAAGAAGACAAGTGTCCCAGTTTGAAGACAGGTGAGGGACAACAGATTCTCCTTTACTCAGCTTTTTTGTTCCCTTCAGACCCTCAACTGATTAGATGTGGCCCACCCACATTGATTAGACATGGCCCACCCACACTGGGGAGGGCAATCTGCTTTACTCAATCCATCAAGTCAAATGTTAATCTCACCCAGAAACACCCCCACAGAGACACCCAGGATAATGTTTGACCAAATATCTGAGCATCTGTGGTCCAATCAAGTTGACAGAACAGGTTAACCCTCCCCCTCTTGTTCTCAGATGTATTTTGATATGTTTGTGAGGCACCTTGGGTATGTGCTTATAGGTTCAAGAAGTATCAGAGGACACCATGGTAGTATGCCTTTTTTCCATAAAAATGAATTTCTATGTAGTAGCAAATTTTATATCTACATTTGCACTGTCTGAAATGATAGTCGCTAACCACATGTGGTTATTGGCACTTGAAATGGGACCAGCACAACTAAGGAACAGAGTTTTAAAATGTTGTTTACTTTGAGTTAATGTAAATTGAAAAAGCCGCATGTCGCCAGTGGCTACCATATTGGACAGTTCTGCTGTAGATGCTCTCTGAGCATCAGTCTGGAGTCATATCCAATAAGACACTTAGAGCTGCTGCACATGAAGAAATCTGTAATATTCACATCTATGGAATATCAGGTCTCAAGGAGGCTCCTTTGGTCTCAGGAGCTCCTATCAGATATACAGCTGACATTTATCATGTACTTGTTACTAAAAGGAAATGTGCTATGCACGTTGTCTTTGTTAATTCATTTATTGGACAAATAGTTATTGAGAGCGTTGTCTGTGCCGGGTAGTAGAATAGGTGCTGGGAATACAGAGGCAAGCCAGATAGACACAGCCCCTGCCCTGGAACCATTTGACCAGGAAGAAAAGCGAGCAACCAGCTAAACACCTGGGTCCCAGGTCGCAAGCTTGTTCACATCTTCACTCAACAAATACTGACCAGGTATTGCCCTTCTCCTGGGATCTAGCAGTGAACAAAACAGAGACTCTGCTCCCATGTCATTTGCATTTACTGGTCAGTTACAAGTCACATGGTCTACCAGTGGCGTTATCTAGAATCTTGTTTAAATGTTGATATTTACATCAACCTTATGAAGTAAGTGGGTTTTTTTTTGATGGAGTTTTGCTCTTTTGCCTGGGCTGGAGTGCAGTGGCACGATCTTGGCTCACTACAACCTCTGCCTTCCAGTTTCAAGTAATTCTCCTGCCTCAGGCTCCCAAGTAGCTGGGATTACGGGCACCCGCCACCATGCCCAGCTAATTTTTTTATAGTTTCAGTAGTGACAGGATTTCACCATGTTGGCCAGGCTGGTCTCGAACTCCTGACTTCATGATCTGCCCACCTCAGCCTCCCAAAGTGCTGGGATTACAGGCGTGAGCCATGGCGCCCAGCCCATAAGTTTTAGTGCCTTTTCTTCATAGATGCTGAAATTGAAAAAAGGTGTGGTTAAATAATTTGCCCAAGCAAGTCTCTGGCAGAGATGGGATTCAGATCCAGCTACTGATGACCAAACACAGTAAACAGGTATCCTATGTCCCAAGGAGCCCCATTCCACCTG
>NC_045442.1:125111644-125130229 GCF_002776525.5 Piliocolobus tephrosceles | reverse complement strand
CTCCTCTCCTCTCTCTTTCATGGTTTTACTCTGTCACCCAGGCTGGAGTGCAGTGGTGCAATCACAGCTCACGGCAGTCTCTACCTCCCAGGCTCAAGCAATCCTCTCACTTCAGCCTCCCAAGTAGCTGAGACCACAGGTGCACAGTGCCATGCCAGGCTTTTTTTTTTTTTTGTATTTTTTGTAAAGATGGGGTTTTGCCAGGCTGGTCTTGAACTCCTGGGCTCAAGAGATTCGTTCGCCTTGGCCTCACAAAGTGTTAGGATTATAGGCGTGAGCCACCACACCCAGCCTTTTTATCTTTTTTCTTTTCTTTTTTTGTTGAGACAGGTTGAAGTGTCTGTTGTCCAGGCTGGAGTGCAGCCTCAACCTCCTGGACTCAGGTGATCCTGACATGTAAGCTTAGTGAGTAGCCCAGGACTACAGATGCGTGCCACCATGCCTGGCTGATTTTTTTGTAGAAACAAGGTCTCCTTATGTTGGCCAGGCTGGTCTCAAACTCCTTGGCTCAAGCGATCCCCGGCCTTGGCCTCCCAAAGTGTTGGGATTACAGTCAGGAGTCACTGCATCAGACCTGAAAATATTTCTAATCTTTGAGTTAATGCCTGTTACTCAGGAAATACAGTGTATACACAGAAAATTCTGTATTTGAATTTTAGAAAATTTTAAACAATTTTATTATATTTGTATGGTTGTGTTTATTAAAAGGGCCTCCATTTCACATAATACCTGAACAAAGAAAGGTATATGAGTTCTGAGTTCTAAATTCTTAGATTAAATGTCTTTTTAAATTAAAAAGTAATTTTCATGGTGTTCTGCTGGGAAAAGCACAGTGCTGTGGGTTTGTGAGATAAGGAGCAAAAGTGTTCCTGCTGGGTTAGAATCGTTTGCTTCTTCCACAGTGAAAGAGAATTCTATAATGGACTATAGTGAGTTGTGATTTACTTTGGCCAATGAACTCATTTTTTGATGAGTTTTCGTCATCTCCTCTTTCCTTTCTGTCTCAAGATCAGCAGTGCTTCCGACAGAGGCTGCCACTCAGTTCCGGGTGTGGAGCGGAAGCTGAGCTGGCCAGCCATGGACACCAATGTGAACTAGAAATCAACTGTTTATTGTTGTATGTCGTTGTGATTTTGAGGTTGTTTCTTACTGTGGTATGGCCCAGCCTGTCCTGACTCTTACAATACGGATGTTTTCCCTACACTGCAATCTCAGCCCTCAGGGATGTGTCCCCGCCTTGAGAAATAAGATTCATTCAGAGGATGTGGTTGTTTTCTTTCTCACTGAGGATGCAGGGTAGAAGGAAATGGGCTTTGCAAGAATTTTAGTGAAGATAAAGCCGACTCATTATCCATGAAAAATACGCAGAGCACAGGATTTGAAGTCAGATAGTCCTGAGTTTAAATCAGAGCTACCACTTACGTGCTGTGTAGCCTTAAGGGAATTATTCAGTCTTTCTAAAAATCAAGTTTTCTTTCTATAAACCTGGGATAAAAACACTTATATTACAGTGTTTAATTGCATACTGATTAAATTATATATATGAAGATATATACATGTATGTATGGCCCTTAGCAGAGTATAGCAGACCAACTTATGGGTTTACAAGATGTATATATTCATATATATAAATTATATATATGAATGCATATTCATATATATGTAGATGCCATATATAAACCCATAGTGTTGGTCTGTTATACTCTGCTAAGGGCTATATATATATATATATATATATATATATATATCTTCATATATATATGTATATACATATATACTCATGTATTCATATATATGAAGCACTATATATGTATATATCCCTATGTGTTCATATATATAGCTTATATATATGAATATATATGATATGAATATACATGGAGGAATTATATATATATATATATGAATCCCTTAGCATAGTGTAAGAGCCTAACATTGCAGGTTTAAGAGATGTAGGAGTTCAGTAAACGGTAGTTCTTATGAACATTCATATATACGCACATAGAGGAATTTAAATGACTTATGTACACAGTCTGAATGCTGATACAACATCCACAAATTTAAGGAGAAATGGGATCATTGAAACCACTCATGAGTTGGCATAGCTGATGCATCATATGTTTGCTCTAATTGCAATATGGCTAGATAGCAATTTAAAAGATTCAACAATTATTTAACATTTGAGAAGCCAAGTTGATTTGAGGCTGTTTTTAGAAACAGAATATGCTAGTACATGGTAAAATTTCGAGAGTCGTATTCCAACCAAGCCACCAACATTTCAGTCGCCTTTCAAAGACGCACCTACTGATGGCATGGTTCCAGATGTGTCAATGACAAGTGAGATTAAAAACAAATCACATGTTCTTCCTACTCACAACTAGCTTTAAGTCTGGTGATTGAAACAGGTGTGTGAGCAATGAATCATACTAGCAGACAAACAGCAGCCTAAATAACATGCTCAGGCTACACCAGTCGAGTGTAATGTGCCGAGCCTGGGGTGCCCAGTGTGACCCACGACAAGGGCACTAGCACCAATGGGAGAAGCTCCACCACCATTTAATGAAGACAAGTCCTGCCTTGCTGGCATATGATAAGCTTTAGTCTTGCTCCAAAACGACAGCAGCGGCAGTAACAACAACCTGTAACGTAGCAGAGCTCTCCGTTCATCCCTCCATGTGCCAGATGCTGAGGGCAGTAGTGAGATGGGAGTGTGAGCCCCACCGGCATGAACCTACGCTGACCAACCTGGAGATGAGGCTCCATCAGGGCATCAGGTTTAGGCTGGGGCAAGAGGCCAGACTTTCTTGAGAATGTAATATTCAAACAGAGCCCAGGAGGAGAGTAGAATAGTTTATGTGAAAGTGGTGATTTCGGGAAGAGCTTTGAGCCTTGAGCTGTGGGAGGAAGGCCCATGAGGCTGGAATAAGGCAAGAAAGGGGCAGAGTGATGGGGGAGAAGGCTGGAAAGCCCAGGGCGGGTCAGGCAGAACCCAGTGGCTGTGCACCTGCTGACCATGTGCCATGGGAGGTCATTGGAGGGCTTTAACAAGGGGAAAGACATCATCTTACTAATGTTTTAAAAAGTTTTTTATGCTTCCTCAATGTATCAAACATGGAATTACCATGTGATCCAGCAGTTCTACTTCTGGGTATATACCAAAAAGAATTAAAAGTAGGGACTCAAACATATTTATACCCTAGCGTTCATAACAGTGTTATTCACAATAGCCAAAAGGTGGAAGTGAAGCCACCCAGGTGTCCACTGATGGAGAATGGATAGGTAAGGTATGGTCTGTCCACACAATGGAATGTTATTCAGCCTTAAAAAGGGAAGGAAATTCCGGCACATGCTACAGCATGGATGAACCTTGAAGACAACACGCTGAGTGAAATAAGCCAGACATAAAAGAACAAATACTGTGTGACAGCACTCCTGTGAGGTTCCTAGAATAGTCCAGTTCAAGGAGACAGAGAGTAGAAAGGTGGTTGCCGGGGGCTGGGGGAGATGAGAGAATGGGGAGTTATGTTTCCTGGGGACAGAGTTTCAGTTTGGGAAGAAGTAAAAGTTTTGGAGGTAGATGGTGGGAATGTTTGCATAACAATTTCAATGTACTTAATGCCATTAAACTGCACCCTTAAATATGATTAAAGTGGACCAGGTGTGGTGGCTTATGCCTGTAATCCCAGCACTTTGGGAGACTGAGGTGGGTGGATCACTTGAGGTCAGGAGTTTGAGACCAGCCTGACCTACATGGCGAAACCCCGTCTCCACTAAAAAACAAAAGTACAAAAATTAACCAGGTGTGGTAGTGGGTGCCTGTAATCCCAGCTACTCAGGAGGCTGAGACAGGAGACTCGCTTGAACCCAGGAGATGGAGGTTGCAGTGAGCTGAAACTACGCCACTGCACTCTAGCCTAGGTGACAGAACAAGACTCCGTCTCAAAACAAACAAACAAAAAACCAAAAAACACTCTTATCTATATCTATACATATAGCTAAAGTGGTAAATTTTATGGGCTCCTCCCGGCTCTTGCAGTAGCCCCAGGAGGAGCCCAGGATGGCTGGGGCAGGATGGAGCAGCAGAGATGAAGGGAGGGGATGGGTTCTCCACTCACAGGTGAGGTAAGCTGTGCTGGGCTGGGTGATGAACCAGATGGGAGGATGTGGTGAGACAGGTGGAGAGCCAGGTGCCAGGGATAGCTGCTTCCGTTCTGGCATCAGCAATGAGAAAATAAAAACACCACTGAGTGTGGCAGCAATCGCTGGGGTAGGGACACATTTGGTGGTGCGGGGAGGTGGGGCGGTGGGAGTTCAAGCGTTCAGAATGGACACACACCACCTTTGAGATGACTAGGAAAGACCCAAGGGTGGGCATTAAATAGGGGGCTGGATACACAGGTCTGGAGCTCAGCAGGACGCGCCAGGAAGGAAATGGGAGATGATAGAGTGGAAATGTCATGGAAACTACAGGGAGAGAGGGGACTGCTCAGGCAGAGGGTGTGGGGCAGTAGGAAAAAACGCAGGCCAGGAGGTGCGACGGGCCTACACCAAGCCTTACTGGTCAGCCTTGAATCCCAGCAAATTAGCCTTCTTTTCTCTTTAATCAGAGATGAGCACTTGGATGAGAGTTGCCAGTGGCTAGATATTTAAAATGCAAGTGAAAAAAACTGGGCACAGAGAGACAAACAATGCATGATTTCACTTTCATGTGGAATTTAAAACAATTTTTTGTTTTAATTTTTTTTGAGACCGAGTTTTGCTCTGTCGCCCAAGCTGGAGTGCAGTGGTGCAACCTCTGTCTCCCGGATTCAAAATTCTCCTGCCTCAGCCTCCCAAGTAGCTGAGATTACAGGTGCCCACCACCATGCCCGGCTAATTTTTTTTTCGTACTTTTAGTAGAGATGGGCTTCACCGTTTAAAACAATTTGAATTCATAGAAGTAGAGGGTAGAATGGTGACTACCAGAGGCTCGGAAGAGGGAGGAATGGGGAATTATTGGTCAAAGAATACAATGTTTCAGCTAGACAGGAAAAATAGGTTTGAGATCTGTCACATGGCAGAATAACTATAGTCATTGATGCATATTTCAAAATAACTAAGTTATATTTAACAAAATAACTAAATGTATCATCACAGAAAATGTCAAGCAAGCGAGGTGAGGGATTTGTTCATTAGCTTGATTGAATCACCCTACAATGTGTACCTGTATCAAATATCACATTAGATGCCATAAATGTAATGCAATTATGATCTGTCAATTAAAAATAATATAAAACTTCATGGAAACGAAGTACACAGGGCAGCCTGCTAGTCTCACAGACCTCTGCTTCTCCAAGCTGCAAAATGCAGATGACTGGCTACCTTGGTGGCAGGAGACACGGTCAGGTTGGAACCTAAGTAGGCACTGAGTATCAGATCTTACTATACCAACTCTATCAAACCCTCTGTGCTTGGAGAGGCCCAGCATGAGAGAGAGCGAGACATAAAGGAAAAACAGTGATGGCCAAGAGGGAGAGGAGGTATGGAGCAGCAAGGCCCACAGTCTGCCTGAAATACAAAGGCTCTGTGTCTGTATGCCGTCTGTTTGTGTTTGCATAGCAACCCTCCTTTTCCTTCAATTAGTCTGACAGAGACTTTGCTGATCGCAGGCAAGAGAGTGAAGAAACGCCCACACAGCAAGCCTTCTCATCTTCAGGCAAGAGGCGATGCCAGTCTCCTGTTATAATGGTCATAAAAATGTCAGTTACTGTATCATGTACCTATGTTGAAGGAGAAATTCCTCCTTGCTCTCTCCTGTTCTCTCTCTTTTTTAATTGCAAGAGACTCCTTTTGGAGCTTAGAATTAGTTTGCATTTTCTGGACATGCTCTAGCTGGCCCCAGAGTGGGTAGTGGAGAGGAGTTGGTTGTAGAATAATCGAGATTTCCCTCAATATGTAAGAACTTCCCTAGCCCGGGCGCGGTGGCTCATGCCTGTAATCCCAGCACTTTGGGAGGCCGAGGCGGCCAGATCACTGAAGATCAGGAGTTGGAGACCAGCCTAGCCAACATGGTAAAATCTCAACTTTACTAAAAATACAAAAATTAGCCGGGTGTGGTGGCAGATGCCTGTGATCTCAGCTACTCGGGAGGCTGAGGCAGGAGAATTGCTTGAACCTGGAAGGCAGAAGTTGCAGTGAGCTGAGATCATGCTTCTGCACTCCAGCCTGGTCAACTGAGCAAGACTCTCAAAAAAAAAAAAAAAAAAACTTCCCAAGAGTAAATGCTAATGAATTTTGCATTTCAGCTGGAGAGAGTTTACCAGCCACACACTTGGATTAGGATGGGGTTACCGTAATCTATGCTGCCACAAGTGAGAAGTGGATGTCTGCTGGGGGCTGTTAGAAAAATAGGCGGGGAAAGAGCTCAGCTGCAGGTACCAGCAAGCCTTGAGATACTGTGGATTGTGAGCAGGCTTTCCAGGCGTAGGGATTTAGGCCAGGTTTTGAAGCTTGGCATCACCACAGCCTGGAGGGCAAAGGAGAAGGACTTAGGCCCCAAATCCAAAAGAATGAAGTAGGAAGAGGAGGCCAGGTGGAGGTGGAGGGGTGGACAGGGGCTATGCATGTCTCTGGACCCAGGTTCAAGGCACCCAGAGTTCTGTGATGGAGTGCCAGGTGTAGGAGGGACATGGTAGATCCAGAGGTACTGCATCCTGAGAGCCTCCTGCCTCCTGGGGCAGAGACACAGGCTGGGGAGGCTGATGGTCCTGATGTTGGCCCCAGGCCTTCTGTGGCAGAGGATCCTGCTCTGCTTCCTGCTTGGCCCTGCATCTGAGGCCAGGATGTAGGCAGGCTCAAAGCAGGGTGAGGACATGTGTATATGCATATGTGTGTATGCCTGAGTGTGCGCATTTGCTCACATGCATGCACACATCTGCGTGCATATTTGTGTATGTGTATGTGCATTGTGTGTGTGTGTACATGTGGGTGTTGCTTCCAATAATATCCCCAAGTCTGGCCTTCCTACTGCACGCAGCCACATCTGGAGGCAGGCAGCTGAGCCAGGTGAACTGTCGATAACCATCTGGCTTTCTAACAGTGTGATTTGGTGACTCTGCAGAGAGCACTCTGTGGCAAAGTATGACACGGGACCTTTTTCAGCCATGGACTTGCCAGCAGTCTTCTGCAGCCATGTCTTCTGGGCCAGACTTGTAGAGAATTGCCCCTCCCTGTTCCTGCCCAGCCTGGTTCCATCTGGCTGCTGTCAGGCTCCCCTGGGTGGAGGAGAGCTGCAGTGGCAGAGTTTGCTCATCTGGATGCTTAACAAGCAGGGACCCTCCCTATGCCAAAGCAAAGCCTGCAAGAGAGGATTCTGACGGGTTGTGGGCAAGAGCAGTATCGGCTTTGCCATCCCCAATCTCATCGTGGCCTGCTAAGTAGTGGAACCGGAGCTGTGGCCTCCTCTTCACTGGAAAGATGTGGACTTTTCCTCCTAGTTATGAAACGGCCACGGGGCGTGTCACACATCGAGGGAGGTGTAAGAAAAGGAAACTGCCACCCATGTTTGACTGTGATGACACTGGTAGAAATGCCAGCCCGGGAGCAAGGATAGAGACTGCCTTCTCCCTCCCCTTGCCTTTGTTTTCATGTGCTTGTTCCCACTGGGAGTGGGAGGATGAGTTTAGAGAGTTTTGAGATGATGTCTTCATTTAGGTGAAGCAGAGCTTGGCCAAATCTAAAGTCAAGCTCCATAGATGGAGCCTTGCTAGAGAGCTGCCTTCGAGAAGCTAGGATTGCTTGTAAGAACCAGGGAGGAGGAAAGACAGTGGGAAGGAGGTAGGCAGGGATGCAGGCTGCCCATGGAGCAAGGTGGCGAACATGTCACAGGGCACCCAGCCTTTTACAAGGGTTTTTGGGAAAGGAACTGTATCAGAGGCTGTTACTTGCTTCCTCAATATCCATTCTTCCCTTCTGTTGCTATCACAGGAAGGTGGACACATGCCCAGCTAAAAGCCTTTATTTCAGTGTCTCTTGCTGAAAGTGTGGCCAAGGAGATGTAAGTGGAAGTCACTGAACGGGATTCTGGGAAGGTTTTGTGAAGGGGGCTGGACTAGCTAGGAAAAGTGACCTTTTGTACTTCTGTCTCCTTCTTTTTCCTATCTGCAAATAAGTGGCATGACTGGAGCTCCAGCAGCCATCTTGTGCCTATGAGGTGAATTCTAGAGAACAAAATCCCACAGCCGAAGGTGGTGGAGCAGAATGATAGAAGGTACTTGGTTCCCACTGACAATGTGGAGCCCTCCTATGCTCCCTGGTCATCTCTCCTCAGACCATGCCATGTGAAAGAAAGCCATCCCATAATGTGATTAAGCCACGCTTACTCTGGGTCTCTGCTTATAGCAGACAAAAGCCATTTCTAGATAATTCAGGAGACTAGGCAATTCAGACTAGCCTGCTTGCAAGACAAGCTTTCTTAGTCAAGCCTAGGTCTTCACATAGAACTCTTATTCAGAGAATTAGACTGAGAAAAAAGGCAAAGAGGAATCTAGATGAAAGAGTGTATTGTGGTGAAAGTTAAACAGTCAAAAATAAACAAAATGCCCTTCTTCAATGTGCTCAAACACTTCAGAGTCCTGTTTTCTCAGAATCAGGGGATTGAAAATGACCTTAAATATCATTTAATTTGTTTAGCTCCACTCCCTTTTTTTCTTTTATCTTTTCCCCTTTTCTCACCCACAGAAAGTCAGTGTCCTTCTGTTTGTGCCTGCTGGCCTTTTGCTGCCCATATCTGAGCAAAATTGCTTCATATGACCCTGTGAGATTGGCAGATCCCAAGTCGTTCAGTATCAGATCCCATAAGTAGTGACTCTTCTTTTGCTGATGCCAATCCATCTATTTGTCTATCTTTCCATCCATCTATCTACTTATCCATCCATCCGTCCGTCCATCCATCCATCCATCTATCTACTTATCCATCCATCCATTCATCCATCTGTTCATCCATCCATCCATTCATCCATGCATCCATCCATTTGTCCATCTGCCCATCCATCCGTCTATCTTCTCTCCCTCACAATTGTCTATTTATCGGTTGTTTCAGGCACTGCGGCTATACAATTTAAATACATAGTCTTCACAACAACCCTACGAGCCTTGTTATCTCCATTCCACAAATTAAGAAACGAGGCTAAAGATAATAAAGTGATTTGCCTAAGGTCAAAGAGCTAAATGCAGGATAAGGTTTGGAAGTGTCTATGTCGTTCCAAAGAACCCAACACACTGAACCACTTGGCTAGGCTGGCTTGTCGTGGGTTATACTTCCACATGACAAGCAAATAGAGAATTCATTCCGGCCAACACACACTGATCGCACAAACATAAAACAGATCTTATAAAAATATTTATTTAATGGTCTTCCAGGTAAAGACTTTGTGTACAGCTTATCATGATTTACTCTGCCTTCAAAAACTTGCTTTCAAAGCCCAGGAAAAAAAAAGGTGTGATGTTAAAAGTCTTTGGGTCAGTTGGGTAAGAGGTCATCATCAGAGTGGCAAATCCTAATGACATGGAAGCTCCATGGCCAATAGAAATGGACCCTTGTTAGATTGTGGCTTATTTGTAGCAATTCAAATATATTCACCTTTCAAATCATGTCTTTTCCAGGTATTATAGCCACATAGGGGAAAACCAGGTTAGCCCCTGTCTTAGAGGACGGTCCTTTTCTGGATCCCCAAGTTATAAATTTGTCCTGTGACCTAGGTTAGTGTACACTCTTGGCCCTTCAAAGGATGTGGTATTTTGGTGTTGACCTTCAAATCAACCCTGACGTTCCATAGTATGTAGTCATTTTAATTTTGCAGAGGTACAAGTTCAAGGGATATCTGAGATGAGATATTTAGCTAGTGAGGAGGCAAGGGGGTTACAAACCCTGTAAAGCTCTTCAGGTGATGAAACGTTGTTAAAAGTATAGATAGCAATTTGGTAAGAGACAAAAACTTAATGGAATTTGAAAAGACCATTGTCTTGTGGGATGGGGATATTTGTAGGAAGGGTGATTCAGTGGGCAAGGACTGCTGGGGAAAGCCAGGAACCTGTGGAATCATTAGGATCCAGTCATTTGGAGCTCCCTCCAGGTCTGGGAAGACATTCTTTCCCAGTTCCCAAGGGCTGTTGCACTCTGATTTGGAAAAAAAAATTTAGGATGAGTATAAAAGTGATAAAACTTGCTCATCAAAGTGACATTTTAGACATATCTAAATATTACCACATACTATATTATACTATATTAATTTCTCACCATTTTTTGTTCCTTGGAATAAGGCAACATATAAATACTCTATATTATGGTTTGGTTTTGTTTTGAGACAGGGTCTCGCTGTCACCCAGGCTGGAACGCAGTGGTGTGATCATGGCTCACTGCAGCCTTGACCTCCTGGGCTCAAGTGATCCTCCCATCTCAGCTTTCCAAGTTGCTGGGATTATAGGCATGTACCACCACACCCAGCTAAGTTTTAAAATTTTTTTTGTAGAGACAGGATCTTGCTATGTGTCCCAGGCTTGTTTCCAACTCCTGGCTTCAAGTGATCCTCCCCACTCAGCCTCCCAAGGCATAAGTTACTGGTGTGAGCTGCTGCGCCGGCCTATATTATGTATTTTTGCTGCTTCTGTTGGGGAAGAATGTGGTGTTTTATCTGAGAGAGGTGACAGGAACGTTGGCCAGAGGCCACCCCCAGAAATTCAGTGTCCTACTGGTGCCTGCTTGCCCTCTTGCTGCCCGTATCAGAGCAGAGTTGCTCATTTGCTTCTCTGGGCACATCTTGTATGGAGCCTCAGGCCCCAGAAGGCAGGGCTGCAAATGACACAGTGAGCTGCAGGCAGCAGTGCTCTGCGAACGGCACTCAAACCCAGAGAGAAACGGGAGCCTCGACCTGCATCTGAAAATCAGCGAGAAGGAACCGAAGTCCTGTGAAATGGTGCAGCCCTCCCTTCAGCGACGACTCATTCTGCTCAAACCTGTCACCACTCACACAGCAGTGGTCGTTGGAAGAAGGGACTTCTCAGGTAAATGACAAAGAAACACAGCTTTGGATTTGCCCAGGTGTCTGGAGAGGAGGCTGCCCCTGGATGCCGCACCCCACCGTGCAGAAAGGGAGTGCCTGGGGCATTGTCACCGCGAATCTGCACCTACCGTCCTCTGGCCCCTTTCTGCCACCTCTGCAGCCTCTCCAGTTAAATTAAAAAAAAGTAAAAGTGGGAACATCACACACCGGGGCCTATTGTGGGGAGGGGACGGGGGGAGGGATAGCATTAGGAGATACACCTAATGTAAATGACGAGTTAATGGCTGCAGCACACACCAACATGGCACATGTATACATATGTAACAAACCTGCACGTTGTGCACATGTACCCTAGAACTTAAAGTATACATATATAAAAAGAAAACCAGTGGGGATAAGAATGATCTGCCTGCCTGTGTTTGGCCCTCCTTCCAAGTTTTTGTGTTCTGTTTGAAATCAAACTTATGTTTTCTTCCAAAATGAATGACAGAGAGAGAAAAAAGGAAAAGCCACCCAGGCTTGCAAAGTGGTAGCTTCTTGCCGTCGACTTCCTGCTGGTGCCAAGTCAGAGGGAGCTCCGTGTGTCCTCAGTTCACCCTCGCCAGGCCACGCTGCATGCAAATAAGAAGCTGTTTCAGTGTCTGCCCATCTGAGACGCTGACATAAAAAAGGAAGGAAGAAAGGAAAAAAACCACCGTCACCACCAACAAAAAAACCCAAGACTGATTAATTCTTGTAGATTGCAGCAAAGCAGTGGGCCTGGTGGTGACACATCCTGTTTTGCTGTTTCAATTATCATCCCCCGAGCCAATAAGCTCCCTCATGAACGGCACCAGTTATGAGGGGTGACAAAGAATTCAAAACACTTACAGGACAATTTTCCTAACCCTTGGTCTCTCAGAATGCTATTTTTTAGGCTAATTTGTTTTGATGAGAAAACTATGCCTGCTAGGCCTATTTTTAAGCCAGATTTGAAGTCAACGCAGTTGGTATTTGATCTTGCAAGAGCTACAGAGGTGTCAGCAGCAGCTTTGCCATTTAAGAGCTGTAGCCTGGTGGGACACCGTCCTGCCACCAGGGCCCCAGCACAAGAAGTTTCTCTGTTGTTATTCGCTTCTCTTCTTTGATACCCGTATTTGAGTTGAAATATCACCACTTGAGCAGCACCTGGTGATTACATAACCATTCAACTCTGTGTTTTATCTGAGGGTTAGGTAAGAAATTAAAAATCCAGCCAGAAATAATTAGTTTAGCTGCAGACAGGGTATATTAAACAGACTCAATTTAATAGAGCTAGAACCATAAGATGAATGTATTTATCTTCAATCAAAGATGACGTTTTGGACAGATTCTTTCATTCATCACTTTTCTGTTATGTTTAGCCCTAAAGAAAGTCTTTTTTAGATACGTAAGATGCACTTTCAGGGTTAAATCATCTAGTCCAGTCTGAATAAAACATCAAAAGCACCTACAATCCCAGACTCCTTCAAGAACTTTTCAGGCAGTCCTCAGGTGAGATAGTTAAGACTGTTAATTGAAGTAATGAAAGAAAGTATTATCACATCTATTTATTTTTCTCATTTTCTTTTAGCTTCTCTTTTGTGTATGTTCTAAAATATACACAATTTTCAGTTCAGAAGGGCATTTTCAACTTGTAAGTAAATATGAATATATTTTGGAGTGAGCTCAAATTTTTACTTTATATTTAGGTAGGCAATTTTTTTTTTTTTTTTTTTTTTTTTAGATGGAGTTTCACTCTGTCACCCTGGCTAGAGTACAGTGGCTCGATCTTGGCTCACTGCAACCTCTGCCTCCTGGGTTCAAGCGATTCTCCTGCCTCAGCCTCCTGCGTAGCTGGGATTACAGGCACCCACCACCACACCTGGCTAATTTTTGAATTTTTAGTAGATCTGAGGTTTCACCATGTTGGCCAGGCTGGCCTCAAGACCCTGACCTCAGGTGATCCGCCCACCTCGGCTTCCCGAAGTGCTGGGATTACAGGTGTGAGCCAACAAGGTAGGCAAAAGTTACAAAACAAAAACAAAAACAAAACAACAACACAAAGAAAATTTGGAATAGTCTGTAACAGAGGAGGGCTTGAAGAGAAGTGAGGTGACTTGCAGGAGCATCAGCCAGGAGGCATTCCTCCAGGAGAAAGATGTTTACTTCAAGGAGAGAGCTTAGTGATGGAGAAGGAAAAGACTTTGACAGATTTTCAAGATTAGAATCATAAGCTGGCCATTGATTGGGTGTGGCTCTGAGAAGTGAAGGTGCTGCAGGCAGGGGCTGGCTTGGGCAATGAGAAAATGGTGTTGCTTTTGTGCCCGCTCTGTCCCGGGGCTCAGCTGTGAGTGCCTCCAAATTCACCACATTTTTCAAACCTCGGTGCTCTGAGACACTTTGCGTAGCAGGATGTCCATTCTTTTCCTGGAACCACCCATCCAGTTATCTCCTTGAGTCGCCTGGGTGGTGAGAGGTGGTCTCATGCACAATCGATGCAGTGCGATCCCCCTGCCATGTCACGCATGGTGTCTGCCGTCTTCCCTGGCACCTCTGCCACTCCAGGTTATGCCTGTGCTGCTGCCCATTCGATGCCCACCTGGAAGGCCTGAAACCTTCTTGTGCCTTCTACTGCAGCTGGGGAGCTTCTTCCACGTCTCATAGCCAGCTTCCCCAGAGGGGACTCCCAGAGCTGACTGTACTTTCCTACCTCAGCCTCTTCTTCCTGGGATGGTGTCAAAATATGAACAGTCACAGCTTCATGCTTTCAGGAAACCACCTTCTTTTCCATCTTCTCCTTTGGCCTGCTCAGCCAGCCAGACTTCTTAAAAATATTTTTCCCACAGGCTCATGCGAATTAAGGGATGTGGCTGAGCATCTGCTTCAGTGTCCTCAGATCACGAATGTTGCAAAGCCCAGGATGATGCTGCCCTGGCAGAAGGCTGGTTTAGCCAGAACACACAGAGAGGACTTTCTTATGATGGTGTGGCTGAATTCCACATGTTTCTAACAGTGTCTTGCCCTGACCCGACTCCAAGTTCTGATCCCCAAGGAGGGCATAACAGAGAGCCCGTCTTGGGGACGGATGATGACTTCAGGTGCAAACAAGTCAAATTCAGGACGTGTGTTGTGGGCAGAGATGGCAATGCCCAGTCATCTGTTAGGTATACAGGTCTGCTGTACAGGAGAAAAACCACAACAGAATTTCTATTTGGAGTGCTTCTTTTGGAGGCCGGGGAATTGAAGCCACAGGTGAGGAAGAATGTACAAGGAACCGGGCCTTCTTGAAGAAATAGCTGATCCAGGTTGGTGTCCGGAGCTCTGCAAGGGGATCCAAGAATGTCTTGTCACACAAGCTGGACAGCTATTAAAGACAGCTGGGATCATGGCAAAAGGGACCAGGCTTCTGCTGGTCAACAATGAGACAATTTGAGCATCCCAAAGAAAAATGACTTTAGTGGACTGAAACACATCAACATGTATAGGTCCATGAATTCATAATACTCAAAACAGTAAAACCAAACTCAGTTGTTACCTTTGGAGGAGTCTGTCACCTCCAATTATTCTGAAAACTGGTAAATAAAAGGGGAAAATTCAAGCATTTATTCTGTTTTTCTTGTATAAACTGTATCTCACAGTTCCCAAAGAGCTGATAAGGGAAATGTCTTCTTTATTGAAAAATTAAGCTAATACATTTGGAAGGAATGAGAGAATTAGAGTATCACCATTTGGTGACACCGAGGGTCTAGTTTTTTACTTTTCTTTTGCTGGGTGCTGGGAACATAGTGATAACAAAAAGAGTCATGGTGTTCTGGCCCTTGTGGAGTTTTGATTCTAGCACATTAATCAAATAATCCCAGAGCAAAAATAAAATGCCAACTATGATGAGTGTAGAGAAGGGAAAATACACAGAGCTTTTTTGTTTAAGTTTTTTTTTTTATTATTATACTGTAAGTTCTAAGGTACATGTGCATAACATGCAGGTTTGTTACATGTGCCATGTTGGTGTGCTGCACCCATTAACTCGTCATTTACATTAGGTATATCTCCTAATGGTCTCCCCCTCATCCCCCCACCCCATGACAGGCCCCTGTGTGTGATGTTCCCCACCCTGTGTCCCCGTGTTCTCATTGTTCAATTCCCACCTGTGAGTGAGAACATGTGGTGTTTGGTTTTCTGTTCTTGCGATAGTTTGCTCAGAATGATGGTTTCCAGCTTCATCCATGTCCGTACAGAGGACATGAACTCATCCTTTTTTATGGCTGCATAGTATTCCATGGTGTATATGTGTCACATTTTCTTAATCCAGTCTGTCATTGATGGACATTTGGGTTGGTTCCAAGTCTTTGCTATTGTGAATAGTGCCACAGTAAACATACGAATACACAGAACTTTTAACAGCTTAGATCCAAGGAAGCTGACCAGCCTGCAAAAAGGGACAGCTTCCCTAGGGAAGTGACTTTGGAGCTGTGATGATGAATGACTAAGAGTTAACCAAGGAATGGGAGGAGGGAGGAGGAGGTAGGGAAGGCTTTCCAGGCAGAAGCCAGAGCATGTGCAAAGATCCTGTGGCAAGAAGGAGCCTGGTACAGGGGAGGAATGGAGAGACATGCAAGCTGGCTGGAGTGCGGAGAGGGAGACAGGCAGGCAGTTGGTTGGATTGGGGGAGGCAAGGATCAGATCATGAGTCCCTTGGAGAAGCAGGAAGGCATCATGGTGACTAATGTCAGAGGCAGGGGAGGACAGGTAGGGATAGACATGGAAGCAGTGCTGGGAAGATGCTAAAATGTTGCAGTTTGTGCTTGGAAAGATCATGGCCTAGTTCTTCCATTGTCATGATTGGTTGTTCTCTTTCTTATTGTTCTTCTAATTTGTCTTGACTGATGGAGAAGATCAGGAGCTCAAAAGATAGAGGTTGTTTACAGCACTCAGTTTGGCTGCTGTAGGTTAATGGGTTTAGACTCTTTAAGGGGATTAGGCTTTTGCTCAGAGACCAGTGGAGTACTCTAGCCAGGCTGTCTTGTGAAGGTGGTATGTTAAGAACTAGGTTTGTCTGATCTATCAAATTAAAATGTGGTACATCAAGTTAAATTTGAATTTCAGATAAATAACAGCTAATTTCAGATGTGTCAGATAAAGAATGAATATGGCTTTAGTACAATATGGGATAATGAATATTTTGAGATAAATAGATGCCCTGTATTCTGTGTAGCAAGCATAACTAGAGAATCAATGTTAGTGCTCATACTAACAAGACTTTTGAGAAATTATCAGAGGTAAATACAAATATACATTTCCATCCATCCATCCATCCATCCCTGTTGAGCTCCAACTATGTGTCAGACACTTCTGGGGGGTTGAGGGTATTGTGATCAGTCAGACAAACTCTCTGCCTTCATAGTATTTACATTCTAAGAGAAAAATATTCATCTGAGAGAGATTATAAAAAACAAATCTTCAGAAATAACTGTTACATCCAAAATGGAGGAATGTATAAGTAAATGTTAATATGATGGACTAACATGCAGCCATTACAAAAATCCTGTTTTGAAGGCTATTAACTGTCACGGTGAATTAATTCCAGTATAAAACCAAATGAAATAAAAGCAGTTCACAAAACCACGCATGAGGTATCAGGTAAATTTTGTAAACCAAAATTACAAGGTCACCTCAATATTTAGAAACACACACCAATGGTGGCTGTATCTGAGTGCTGCTAGAATTATTAATAACATTTTATTATTTACATTTATATTTTCTTTTTCACAGTTTCTACAAAGAATTATGGATGATTTTTATATGTAGAAAACCTTTTCTTATTTGTAGACATCTATTACCTGTGGGCGCCACAGCAGCATGGAAAAGATTAAAGATTTGTGTCAGCTTTGACTCTGCCATTAATTATCAGGACACCCCACAGCAAGTCATGCCATTTATCTGGGCTTCACTTTCTCTGGATTTAATTATGGACTAAGCTGTGATTTTCTGTGTAATTAAGAATGAAACTGAAGTTAAAAAAATATGCCTTTGTTTTATGGAAGAGTCCAGAGACACCATCATTCTACTGTGTGTCTTTGTAAAACCCATATACCTTATTCTTTTGTTTTATCTAGCTATTATATTGTCTATAACTTACTTTTAAATATTCTAGTATAAACAGGTGTGTGTGTTTGTGTGTGTGCGCGCATGTGTGTGTATTCTTAATCTTCTATAAGGTTGTGGCTAAAATTTAAAATACCTTAACTGGGCACACATCTTTTAGGAGTGGTTGGTAGTATTTGAAGGACTACTATAAGGCTTTAAGGATCTTTATCTCTAGAGAGTTCTAGAAGGTTCCTTAATTAGCCTAATAAATATAAGAAGTCATTTTGCACTGGAAAATTAAGGAGTATTGAAGATATGTGAGTTGGCTAGAGCTATTTAAAGACACCCCTGTCCTTGCATAAATGGGGTTTAGGAATCTAGTAATCCTGGATTAGAAACTGTTTAGAGTGATGCCTAAACCAGGTATACCAATCTGTCTTGTGTCCACATACTAACAGAGGGTTCTAGCAGCTTAATGCCATTAGCATGTTAGCTGAAGACTACTGCTAGAATGCTGTTACGTTTGTTTATAGAGTTAATATTTCATGGAAATGTCTGAACCCTGGTACCGTATTAAACTCATAGAAATGGCTTTGTGCCTATTTGCTAATAAATATTTTTCTGTGTGGCAGAATTTGGTCTGGGGTTTGCTGTCTAGCTGTCTAAATCACATATCTCTTAGTATTGCAGTAATGGGTGAAGAGATACATAGTTCTTCTCACCTTTAATTGTTGAATGTGCAAAGAAACTGGTCATTTTGAATGACTGAATGGATTGAGGTCAGTTGGCATATTAACGATAAACTTTGTTTTACAGAAATCTTTTATTTACTTCAGGTTTTAAAATTATTATAAAACTAGTAACGTATAAAGTATCTCCCAAACCAACACAGATTCCTACTACTTAGATGTATTATGTCTCTATTACCTGTCTTTTATTTTTAGAATAGAGCTGTGGTCCACAACCTCTCATTTTAGGCGTATAGGTGCAATAATTCATTAAAAATGAATGCTGGGTTTGAAAAGTATCACCCGAATGCTAGATATTCAACAGGCAGCCTAGTTCTGGCTCTCTGGAGAGAGTAAAGGGAGGTTTTGGCAAAAAGCCTTGGAAATAACCAGCTGATCTTACTGCCTTCATTTTGACGAGATAATTTGTGTTTATGCACATATTGAATTACGCTTAAATACATGGAAAATTTAAGATGCCAAAGGAAGGGGAAAAATGCTACATAGCACACATTTTAAGTGTTTTTGTTTTTTTTTTCTGCTGAGCTCAAACCACTTGAAAGCTAGGAAGAGTCACTGCTGGAAGATCCAATGCTGGAATTGACAGTAGATGCTCACAGTCATTACAGGAGCTGAGCTCTATGATAGTACCGAGCCCAGGGCCTGTACATACACTGCTTCCTACAAGGGTGATGATGTGAAGTGAATGCTTGGAAACTGGGACCGGGGTGTCAATC
>NC_045442.1:125068947-125111634 GCF_002776525.5 Piliocolobus tephrosceles | reverse complement strand
GTGAGTGCGACATCTCTCTGAGTAGCCAAGTCATCACCTACAGAATGCAGGACATGTCAGAAGACTTCATTTGATGCACAATAAGCAAAACATCAGCAAACTCTCAGGGGACTTTGTAAGGACACCTTTTGAGGAGGTAATGTGGCAGAGTGGGAAGAGTGAGAACTTGGTAATAACCAGTGTGACCTTGGGCAAATCATTTACTTTCTTTTTTTTCTTTTTTTTTTTTTGAGACGGAGTCTTGCTCTGTCGCCCAGGCTGGAGTGCAGTGGCTGGATCTCAGCTCACTGCAAGCTCCGCCTCCCGGGTTCACGCCATTCTCCTGCCTCAGCCTCTCGAGTAGCTGGGACCACAGGTGCCGCCACCTCGCCCGGCTAGTTTTTTGTATTTTTAGTAGAGACAGGGTTTCACCGTGTTAGCCAGGGTGGTCTCGATCTCCTGACCTCGTGATCTGCCCGTCTCGGCCTCCCAAAGTGCTGGGATTACAGGCTTGAGCCACCGCGCCCGGCCTCATTTACTTTCTAAGCCTTGTAACTCAGCAAAACTGAACTAAGAAAGAATGAATTACTTTGCAGGGTTGCTGTGAGCATTGTAAGTATACAGTCAATTCACTCATTTATTTGAGATGATATTCTGAGCAGAGTAGACTTATAGATGTATGAGACACGGTTTCTGTCTTTCAGGAGTTTATAGTGGAAAATAACATCTGTAAATAAGCAAATACCATAAAGTGTGACAAGTCCTCCCCTAGTCAGCCTAGAAAAGAGTTTTTTTTTTTTTTCCAGAGACGGAGTCTTGCTCTGTTGCCCAGGCTGGAGATCTTGGCTCACTACAAACTCTGCCTCCCAGGTTCAGGCCATTCTTCTGCCTCAGCCTCCCGAGTAGCTGGGACTACAGGCGCCTGCAACCACGCCCGGCTAATTTTTTGTATTTTTAGTGGAGACGGGGTTTCACTGTGTTAGCCAGGATGGTCTCGATTTCCTGACCTTGTGATCTGCCTGCCTCGGCCTCGGCCTCCCAAAGTGCTAGGATTACAGGCGTGAGCCACCACGCCCGACTGAAAAGAGTTTTAAGAGCAGGTGAAGCACGGGCTGATTCTTTAAGGATATGTGTCAGGTGGACAAAAGGGCAAGGAAAACCCAGGTGTGAAGGTATGTATGCATATGTATTACAGAACTGCTCAGCAGTATTAATTTATTGTTATTATTGTTGGTGCTAATGTTGTCCTTGCCTTTGAGGGCTTATAACATCATTGGGAAAAGGTGATGATTAAACATGGAAAATGCCACAGAAACAACAATAGCAACAACTCCAAGCTGTGCTCTTGAGGGCTAGGGGCCTGTTAGGAAATAATAATAAAGAAACAACAGATAATGTTTTCTGAACATATACTATGTATGGTGGAATATAATACCTTCGACAGATCTTTTGATTGAGTGTATTTATAGGTAAGCTGATTCCTCAGTCTGAACCTTATTTGCCATTAAGACTACCCCATACAGTGGAGTTGGGAAGGCAGGAGATTAGATGCAGGTGAAATCCTAATCCTAAAGGAAGGGGAGGTAAAAGAGAAAAGCGAGACTTTTTCTGTTCCTGGATACATTATAGTATCAGGAGTAGGACAGGATGGAGGCAGAGTGAGCAGGTAATAGATACTTAATTCATTTATATTTAATGTACTAATATTTACTTCTACCATCTAATTTTATGCTCTTTAATTGTCCTGAAATTTCTTTGTCCTTTATGCTGTTTTTAAGGGGAGGGATTAATTAGTTTTTTTCATTCTACTTTTTTCCCCTCCAGTAGTTAGAAAGTCATATATTTCTATTCACTTACTGCTTACAATAGAAATTATAATACTCATACTTAATATATAAAATTCTAACCATTAATCAATATCTTTGTCCTCTGGTGCACCAGATTATATTTCCTTTTGTAATTCTTACAAAGGAAGATTTGTCAGACATACTGAATCTGTAGATCTCTATCATCATGACAAAAAATTCAGAGACAATCTTTTTAAATGCCTCTGTGATATTTTCTTTTTCTCCTGTTGACTCTGTTCAATTCTCTTTTCTTTAAGAACTATGATTAGATTAATGCTTTACTTTCTTTGTTTGACATGACACTTGTTCTTTTTTTCACATTTTCATCCTCTTTAACTCTCTGGATTATCTTCTGCATAATTTCTTCAGAGAAACTCTCCAATTCATTAATTCTCTTTTCAGCTGTGTCCAATTTGCTATTAAACTTGTTTATTCACTTTGCTTTAAAATATTTTAGTTTTTGTTTCTAGAAATTTCTTCTCCCATAGCTTCATGTTGGTTTTGTGTCCTGCAACTTTACTGAATTCATTTATTAATTGGTTCTAATAGATTTTTGGTGGAGTCTTTAGGGTTTTCTACAAATAAGATCATGCTGATCTGAAAATAGGTACAATTTAACTTCTTTTCCATTTTGGATGACTTTTATTTCTTTCCCTTGCATACTTGCTCTGACTAGAACTTCCAATACCATGTTGAACAGAACAGGGCTTGTTCTTGACTTGTTCCAAATCTTAGAGGAAAAGCTTTCAACTTCCCCCCAATGTTAACTGTGGGTTTTTCATATATGGACTGTATTGTGTACATTCCTTCTATAACTACTTATTTGTTGAACATTTTTTATCATTAAAGAATGTTGAATTTTGTCAATTTTTATGTGTCTATTGAAATGATTAATTTCATTGATTCATTAGATTATGTTGACCCATCCTTACACACATGGAATGAATCTCATTTGATCATAGTGAATGATTTTAATTTGCTGTTGAATTTGATTTTGTTGAGAATTTTTATGTGTATGTTCAGATACATTGGCCTGTAGTTTTTAATTTTTTTGTAGTGTCTTTGTCTGGCTTTTGTACTGGGATAATATTGCTCTTGTAAAATGAGTTTGGAAGTATTCCCTCCTCTTCAATTTTTGGAAGAGTTTGAGAAGAATTAATATTCTTTAAAGGTTTGGTCTAATTCAGCAGTGAAGCCAGTAGGTCCTGGGCTTTTCTTTCTTAGTTATCCAGTTTGTTAGTGTATAATTGTTCATAATAGTCTCTTGTGATCTTTTGTATTTCTGTTGTATCTGTCATAATGTCTTCCTTTTTTTCTGATTTTGTTTTTTCTCTTTTTTTCTTAGTCTAACTAAAAGTTGGTTGATTTGTGTTTATCTTTTGAAAAAGCCAACTCATAGTTTCATTGATCTTATTCCTGCTCTGATATTTATTGTTTCTGTTTCTGTTCTTTTAGTTCATTGAGGTGAGTTGTTTATTTGAGATCATTATTCCGTTTTGACATAGACATTTGTTGCTATAAACTTCCCTCATAGGATTGCTTTTGTTGTATTACATAAGTTTTGGTATATTGTATTTCAATTTTCATTTTTCTCAAAAAATAAAAAAATTAAAAATTTTTTCATTGATCCATTTGTTCTTCAGGAGCATGTTGTTTAATTTCCATGTATTTGTGAATTTTCCAAAGCTGCTCCTGTTATTGATTTCTAGTTTTATACCATTGTGGTCATAAAAAATACTTGATATGATTTAAATCTTCTTAAATTTGTTAAGACTTGTTTTGTGGCCTAACATATCTATCCTGAAGAATGTTCCATGTGTAGTTGAGAAGAATGTGTATTATGTAGCTGTTGAATGGAATGTTTTCTGTATGTCTCTTAGGTCCATTTGATCTAGAGTGTACTTTAAATTCAGTATTTCTTCATTAATTTTCTTTCTTTCCATTGCTATCAATGGGGTGTTGTCCTCTACTATTATTGTATTGAAATTTATCTCCCTTAAGATCTGTTAATACTTGCTTTATGTATTTAGGTGCTCCAACATTGGGATTGGCTGTGTATATATATAAACTTGCTTTATGTATTTAGGTGCTCCAACATTGGGATTGGCTGTGTATATATATAAAGTTGTTATATCCTGTGGCTGAAGTGACTCTTTTATCATTACATAATGACCTTCTTGAGTTTTTTGTACAATTTTTGACTTAAATTCTATTTTATCTGATCTAAATATAGCTATTCCTTCTCTCTTTTGGGTTTCATTTGCATGGAATAGCTTTTTCCATGAAATTACTTTGTGTGTGTGTGTCCTCACAGGTGAAGTGAGTCTCCTGTAGACAGCACATAATTGATTTGTTTTTAAAAAATTATTCAGTCACTGTGTAGTTTTTACTGGAGAATTTAATCAATTTATATTCAAGGTAAGTATTGATAGGTACTACTTTCATTTTGTTAATGGTTTTCTAGTTGTTTTGTAAATCCTTTGTTCCTTTTTTTGCTATATTCCTTTGTATTTTTTTTCTAGTGTTTTGATTTCTTGCTTTTTTGTGGTTACCATGAAACTTACGAAAACCATCTTGAAGTATAAAAGGCTATTTTAAGCAGATAACTTTGATTGCAAGAAAAAACAATATAAGATGAAACTGTACACTTTTAGTCCACCTCTTGCCCAATATTTTGAATTTTTGATGTAATTAATTCAAATTAATTTAAATTTAATTTGAATTTTGATGGCATAATCTTTATATGACATGTCTTTCAACAAATTATTGTAGCTACTATTATTAGTGTTAATAGTTTTGCCTCTAAACCTTCATGCTAATGATATAAATGTTTTACACACAATCATTACAGTATTAAAGTATTCAGAATTTGACTGGGTACTTAGTTTTACCAGTGATTTTTATTGTTTTTGTATTACTCATTAGTATCATTTTCTTTCAGCTTGAAGAACTCCCTTTAACATTTCTTGTATGACAGGTCTAGTGGAGATTAACTTTTAACTTTTTGTTTGTCTGGAAAAATCTTTATCTCCATCTACTTCATTTCTGGAGGACAACTTTGCTGGGTACAGTGTTCTTGGTCAACAGGTGTTTTGTTTGTTTGTTTTTTCCCCCTTCAGCACTTTGAATATATCACTATATCATTCTGGTCTTTCTTGGCCTGTAAGCCTTCTGCTGAGAAATCTGTTGATAGCTGTATTGGAACTTCCTTATACATTATTTGCTTCTTTTACCTTGATGTTTTTAGAATCCTCTCTTTGCTTTGGTTTTTGACAGTTTGATTATGTCTTGGGGTAGTCTTGTTTGGATTAAATCTGCCTGGAGATCTTTGACCTTTTTATACTTGCATATTTACATCTTTCTTCAGGTTTGGAAAGTTTCCTGTGATTATTTTTTAAAATGAGCTTTCTACCTCTTTATATTTTTCTTCTTTTAAATTCTTATGACTTGAATTTTGGTCTTCTGATGTTGTCCCCTAAGTCCCATAAGCTTTTCTTATTTTTCATTCTAATTTTTCCTCTGACAATATTTTCAAGTAACTTGTCTTTGGGCTCACAGATCCTTTTCTTCTGCTTGATAAATTCTATTGTTGATACTCTGTATTGCATTTTACATTTCACTTACTGTATTTTTCAGCTCCAGGACTTCTGTTTCTTTAAAAAATTACTTCAATCTCTCTGTAGACTTCTTGTTCTGATAACTTATTATTTTCCTTATTTTATTGAATTGTTTATCTGTATTTTCTGGAAGTTCACTGAGCTTCCTTAAAAGAGCTATTTTCAGTTCTTTCTCAAGCAGTTCATACATTTCCATTTCTTTAGGGCCAGTCACTGGCATTTTATCACTGTGGTGATGTCATGTTTTCCTGATTGTGCTTGATCCCAGTGATTGTGCACTGATGTCTGCAAATTTGAAGTAGGTACTTATTTCATTCTTTGCCCAGGCACTTCGTCTGGGAAAGCCTTTCAACAGTCAGTTCATCCAAAGATTCTGGGCAGGCTATCTGGCATGGTTGTAAAGCTTGGGGATACTGGGGCTGGTGCATCACTGGAGCAGGCCAGAAACCTGGGGTCACTAAGGCTTGCCTGCCACTGAGGGCAGTCTAGATCACAGGGTCACTGAAGTTGGCTTGCCCTGTGTCCTGCCTGGTGCCTGGGTGGGTATAAAGGTTCAGTCTGCAGGTACCAGTCTGGGGTCTGGGGCTATGTGGGCCTGTCCAATGCTGAGTTTTATTGTGACAGGACCAGAGTTGGAGACCAAGGCAAAGTCCTGTACTCACTCTTCTCTCTTTTCACCAAATGAATGACATCTCTCTCCATACTGTGCTGCCTGGGTTTGGGGAAGGAATGATGTGGGAAATGTAAAACTGTCCTTCCTACCCCCTTTAGTGTATTTTTTCTTATTGTGCTATGCCAGGTGTTGCAATCTCCTCACGTGGTTTCCTCGGCTCTTGTAAATTATTTTTGTGTGTAAATAGTTGTTCAAATTGATGTTTCTGCAGAGAGATAATCACTGGAGGTTTTCTTCCACCATCTTGCTCTGTCCCTCTCTTCTTAACAGATATATTTCTAATGGAAACTTTCAGGAAATATATAATAAGGAACACAACATTGATGTTCCAGAGGAAATCAGGCTGAATTGCCTTCAGGGTAAACAGATCAATATCTTACTCTAGGATTAGAGTCTGGGAGTACAAACCAGAGGAACATTAGTATTTTTACAATATCTATACTTCCTTGGATTTTTCCCACAGAATATTAATATAGGAAGTTCACACTCAAGAGAAAATAGGCTGACTCCAAGAAAATCCAAGCTAGAGCATTACTTGAATAAGGCTTTATCTCCATTCATGGGCTAAGTAAGTTCAAGTGTGCACATCCATCCCAGAACTTCAGAGACTGCCTATCTCAGACTGTAGTGAGAGGAATAAGAGATAATGGAAGAACTTTATATAAGACATAGAGGCCGTTTTTGGAAACAAAGCATTTTGGAAACAAGCAAAGAATTGAATCAGACAAATTAGAAATGAAGGAAGAGGACATAGAGTACTAGGCTAATATTTTTATAAGCTTAAGATGATAACATTTCAGGTCCTCATAGTAAAATATTTTACCTCTTCCTTCTTTATGATACTTTTAACTTTTTACCTGGGTTATAATTTTTTATATCAATTTCTCTCTGTTAGGTTCTAAGCACCTCACAGGTAAGATAAACATAATTACAGTGTTAACTTAAATTCAAGTGGACATTCATGCTACCAATTATTAACACACATAAAATATATAGCCAACAGGTATACTCTTTAATGTTCATGGTCTGGTAACTACTGCTGAAGACTCTCAGTGATTTAAAAAAAAAAGGACTTAAGGCCCAAACTCTCATGAAAATGTCTGAAATGATTCCTGTAGAAAAGGAATTGAAGTAGATAGGGTTATTTTGTGGCAACTGACCAGTGAAATTCAATTGATTTCAATTTAACAATCCTATTATGTTTCAAAAAAGACAGTATAAAAATATACTCTCTAGCTGTATTGCAAGAGAATTTTAAAGGACTACTTTTGGTACACAGTTGGTATTCTTAAGAAATCATTCCAGAGGAACAACAACAGAGGTAGCACCTCAACTCTGGTTGGGCTATGCAGCTGATTCTAGGAGATTTCAAGCCCTTGGCAGCTAGCTGTTCTGCTTACTGTTTCAGGTCACTCTGAACTCTAGAAGGGTTTTAAACCTTTTCACTTCAAGTACTGTTCTCACCTTTCATTCAAAGTGATAATATCAGGGGAATATGTAGCAGCCAGTTAAAATTAATTTATCCATGTTAAAAGGATATTTGCTTGGAAAAAAGCTACAGACTGATTTCCTGCTGGTTCAATCTTACCCATTGCTAAAACCAGAAATCTCCACACTATCCTCAAAAACATGCATCTTTTTATTCTTGACTGTCAATTTTACTTGCAAAATGCCTGTTATGTCTGTGCCCACATGTCCTTTTTTGCTGCCACTATTTGTTTCAAACCTTTGTCATCTCTTACATGGACTCTTGCAGAAAACATCTGATGTTAGCTATCCCTTCCTTTAATTCATGTGCTGTGCTTACTTAACCATAGCTTGTGTCAGATCACAGCCCCAAGGAACACCTTCAATGCTTTGCCCAGAGGATCAAGTGTTAAGTGTCTTAGCATGATTTTCAAGGCCTCGAGCAATCTGAGACCAGTGTACTTTGCTGACTTTTCCTCCTGGGAGGCCCTGATGACCTTATGTCCTGGTCACACTTGATATTGCACCAATCCCTTCCTATGTCATGTACATTCATGCTTCTGTGACTTTGTTCAACCTGTTTCCTCCACCCAGATTATTGTTCTCATTCTCCTTGCCTGGTGGAAGGCCATTCATCCTTTAAGACCCAGCCAGGTGGAATGGAACTTGCACAAGCTCCCTTATCTAACATGGTAGACACCAGCAATCAGCTGATTAATCAAAAGAGTCAGTCAGTCAGTTAAAGAAGGAAATAAAAAAATAAATAAAACCAACAGAGTAAAACGTTCTCACTTAAAACATAAGAACATTCATTTATTGACCCTTTGGTGGAAGACTTTTTGAGTGTGGTTTCTCTGATTGAAGTTCTTCAGACTTTCTTCATAGAGTTCTGTCAGAATGTTTATTTCCTTTTCTAGTTTGGGTTTCTTATAAAGGAGTGAGAATTTAAGGGTGCTTGAAAAACAATCTAATTGCAGAGTTTTAGGCTTTTATGATTTCACCCCCCATCTTTTACAATGGTGTCATTTACCTCTAGTTAAACAGCATTAAAAAATCAATTTTGCGCACCGATGGTAATGTACTCAATACCCTGAACTTGATACTTAAACATGGTTAAGATGGTGTCTTAGTCAGCTCTGACTGCCATAACAAAATAGCACAGACTGGGTGGCCTAAACGACAGACATTTATTTTCTCACAGTTCTGGAGGCTAGAAGTGACACATCAAGGTGCCGGTCAAGTCAATTTCAGGTGAGGCCTCTCTTTTCGGCTTGCAGATAGTGCCTTCTCTCTGTTCTCACATGGCAGGGTGGAGTTGGGGAGTGCTCTCAGATGTCACTTCTCATAAGGACACTAATCCTATTGGATCAGGGCCCCACCCTTAGGACCTCATTGAACCTTAATTACTTCCGCAGAGGTCCCAGCTTCAAATACAGCCACCCTGGGGGTTAGGCTTCTATACAGGGATTTTGGAAAGACACAAACATTCAGTCCATAACAGATGGTAAATTTTATGTTATAGGTATTTTACCATCATTCAAAAAAAAAAAAAAGAAGCTGCCAATTGTTTTCTGAAATTATATATATACATGTGTCTGTGTGTGTGTGTGTATATATATATCTACATATCACTTTGCCTAATTGGGTCATTTCAAAGCACTCAGCTTAGTTTTTATGGAAACAACTCTCTTTTGTGTTCATGTTTCATTCATCATGAAATGTTTTGCTAAAATAGCCTCCATAAGTTTGAGAACCACTGTCATTGACTCTGGTAGAGATAGCACCCCAGTGTGTGCCCCTGAAGATAAACTTCCTGGCCGTGAACTGCCAGTATGCCCCGGGCACGACTGAGTCTATTTTACAGAGTCCATGGAGAGCTGTCATTACTCTGTGAGTCTGTGAAGTGGAGGCCACTTGACAGTTTCTGCTGGGATGCTTCTGATGCCCTCAACATGTGCGTGATCCACAAATAGCTTGCTGTCAGTGTTTTCCCAATGAGGGATGACTTTGCATTGCATCTCATGTGTGTGTGCTTGACATCCTTAAGATACAGTGAAGTTTTGGAGGGAAGTCTAATTTTAAAAGTTGGGTTAGATTTTAGCTATAATGATGTTATACAACAAATGACTGAAATCTCAGTGACTTTGTAACAGTAGTCATTTATTTCACACTCATCGGTCAGCTGGTCATTATTTGGCTGACCATGGAACCAGAACAAAGCCAAAAGGGTGTTCTCCAGGGGTGCTCTTTTTAGGCCACAGTGGGAGCCCAGCCAATGCCCTCCTTCAGTGATTGGTAAAAATTTCTCCCCGAGATCCCATGCTGTTCTATCCTGAACAGCTTTGGATGTTTATTTTCTGATTCCATCTCTATTTTCTCTCTTCTGTTGACACGTTCCTAACTTGAAGACATTACAGCCCTGGCAGGGGAGAACAAACATTTCCTGTTCCACTCTTCTAGGTTCAATGACTTGAGCCCAAGAATCAAACTGATAAAAGGCAGATTAACAAGAGGAAGAAAAAAACAATTTAAATTATGTATGTATGTACAAGAGCTTACAAGGAAAAACACGGCTCAAGGAGGCAGCCAGTTGATTGAGGCTTATGTATCATCTTAGACTAAACACAGTAAAAAGGGGTCTTGGGCTTCTGAGTGGGGAGGCAAGTTATGAGAAGGGGAGGGGAGGAGACATAGGGGCAAATAAGTTTGTCTTGTTAGGCAGGTAAGTCTCTCAGGTGATGAGAGTGGAGAGTAACTGTCTTGCCGGTATAGGGACACCTTTACAAGTGGAAATTTCCATTATAAATGTAAATTTCCTTTAGAGGAGGGGAAATTTATATACTCCAGTTTTAGGGAGTAAGGGAAGAAGTAAAGACCTTGTCCTGCAATCAACATGATTGTTTTAGCTCAAAACAATCCATATGCCTGTTAAAGCAAACTAAATATGGCCTGAGAAGGACTCCATATTTCTATATTTGAGTCCTCATGGATGAACTGCAACCTAGCTTAATAGTCAGAAAAAATGGAAAACCTAGCTTAATAGTATGCACCTGTAACAATGGCTGAGTGTTGGCCAATCCCAGTGGTCATGCTTCAACCACTCATAGACTGCTGAATGTTCAAACTGTGTTCAAACAAGGCAAATGCCGAGCCCTAACCACTCTCACTGATTCTGTGCCTCACTTCTGATTCCTGAACATCACTTTACTTCTTTTGTCTATAAATTTGTTTTGACCATGAGGCACCCCTGGAGTCTCTGTGAATCTGCTGTAATTCTGGGGGCTGCCCAATTTGTGAATCGTTTGTGAATCATTCATTCCTCAGTTGAACTCCTTTAAATTTAATTCTACTGAGGTTTTTCTTTTATCATGCCAATGAGGCCTAATTTCCCATGGCATTTCTGGTGCCCTTCTCCCTCTGCATGAGGTGCAATGTGGTGTGCACCAGGTTGATTTAATTCTTTCTTTCTTGAGTACTATCTCTGCCAGTGCATCATGAGCTTCTGATATGTGTAGCACAGAGTGTGGGGTTGCTTATCAGTCTCTGCAGTGATGCACCAAAAAAGACCCATCTCATAGAAAAATGAAAGTTAAATGAGAGAGAAATAATTCTTTAATACCCTCCTACAACCTGTCTAAAATGAACACCTCCCTTTTCATACATGTGGCTAAATGGAAATGCCTTAGGAGAGGTTACACACTGATTTAAATTCACCCTAAAATATAAATGATATGTTTTAGATTTTAGTTTTGATCAGTGTGTTAGTGCATTCTCACATGGCTATAAAGAAATACCTGGGACCACATAATTTATAAGAAAAGGAATTTAATTGGCTCACGGTTCTGCAGGCTAGGCTTCCTGTATAACCTGCACCAGCACCAGCATCTGCTCAGCTTCTGGGGAGGCCTCAGGAAGCTACAATCATGGCAGAAGGCAAAGGGAAACAGGCACATTACATGGAGAAAGCAGGAGCAAGATGGAGGGGAAGGCGCCATACATTTTTAACAACCAGATCTTTCGAGAACTCACTACCATGAGAACAGCACCAAGAGGATGGTGCTAGACCATTCGTGAGAAATCCATTCCCATGATCCAATCACCTCCCACCAGGCCCCGCCTTCACATTGGGGATTACATTTTGACATGAGATTTGGTGGGGGACAACATCTAAACTCTCTCAATCAGTAACTACAAATGGGAGAATGAGGTGTTAGGACACTCAAAGATGAAAAGAATTAACTTGTTAGAAGTGGCACACTGGCCACTGAGCTTTTACTATGTGCAGGGATGGTATGGGGGTCCTGTAAGAGAAGGCGGGCCATAAGGGAGAAGAGAGGGGTGCAGGATTGAGCAGCTGTGGCTCCTAAATTGTCATCATCATTTTCATAGCTATGGTAATCACCAACCCTGTTGAATAAAAGCCATCGTGTCCAAGAGGTATATAGTCCAAGCAATTCAAAGACCCTGAGACAGTCCTGCCACTGAAACCCAGATTTTTTTCAGGTGGTCTTGAAAATGCTCATTACTCTAGACCTTTGCAGTTTTTAAGTCTTGGGTACATAGCGACCCCTATATCCACAGTAGGTATAGCTGGTTTCTTTGTGTTTTGCCATTTTATTCTGTATTGCGTAGTATGTATGACCAGACATTAGTACTAGACGAAAGAAGCTTTAGAGATGTTGAACGCTTCCCTTTACAGTTGAAAATGGTCAAGCTGGAGGGTTAAGTGATTTGTCCCAAATACCCCAACCAGTTAATGGCTGTGGAAGAATGAGAATTACTGCCTGTCTTACTAACACCTCTTTCTAAGGAAACTGGCTTATCTGCAGGTAGCCATCTTGGGAAACTTGTGATCCCAATTCCCTGTGACAGTCCATTGAACCAGCATGTCATCTGACCCACGTACAGTCGATCTTTTGATTTGTTCACAACCTTTGACACAGGACCTTGGCCAATCAGATTTCCCCCCTTAGAAATGTGAACCAAGAAACGGAAGCTGAAATTGCTAATGTCATAATATGGAGGGCATTTGCATGGCTATGGTGAAGCATGCAATTGAGACTGGGAGGGACCCTGAATTGTAAAAGAGAGAGTAAAGGGAACAGGGCACACTCAGCAAGCAAAAGTCCTAGAAGGAGCAACCACATGGCCCATGTGAGAGAGGAATTAGCCTGGGCTTCTGTCAGAGGCGTTCGAAACAGAGCGACTTCATCTTGAGTGAGGGCTAGGAAAATGGGGCTGAGACTTGCTGGGCTGCACTCCCAGAAAGTTAGGTATTCTTGGCCTCTAGATGTTTATGGTTAAGAGAACAGATGGATGACATTTAGTAAATAGACCTAGACTTAGGAATGTCCTTATATCCCAATATCTTGAGAACAGAAGCATTCCTAAGTTTGCCTTAAAGATAATAATATTGATTCTTGCAAAATACAATAATTAAGAAAATTAGTCCTTTATCACAAATCCTTGTAGCAGAACACATCTCCCCGTAATCTATTTTTTATCCTATATATAAACAAATATTGTACCTAGGGTGAACACATTCTTCCTCTTGCTTTCAGGAACACCGTACTCTGCCTATGGATGAGCTATTCTTTCACCATTTTACTTTCTTAATAAACTTGCTTTCACTTTATAGACTTGCCCTGAATTCTTTCTTGTGTGAGATCAAGAACCCTCTCTTGGGGTCTGGATCAGGACCTCTTTTCCTGTAACACTTCCATGGTTCCTGGGGCTGCTCTGGTTCCAGCTCCAGTTCCAGGAAAAGCCCATTTGCACCCAGCCACCCCCTTCTTAAATGAAAGATAATTTTGACATCTATTTCTTGCTGCCAGCAGATGCCGCCCGGGACATGACAGAGCCAGGACTAGCTGCTAGGTCTCCTGGCTCCCAGCTTATGTTTTCTTCCACTATACTTTACTGTGTCCTGCATGCCTCCTAGAGTTTTTTAAAACCTGTTGAGGGCCAGGAATAGTGTATTTAACTTGGAATGTCTTTAACTACCTGGACTTCACTCCATAAAAATGGATTGACCTGAATTTAATTATCGGTAATTCCAAAATTATGAGTACTGTCCTTTCTGAATTTATTTTTCTGGAATATAAGCTTTTTTCCTTGCTAGAAGTACCAACACTTTACAATATTTTCAAGTGAACAATTTATGCTGTAGAAGAAATTGTTGGCTGTAGGGTAGGTGCTCCCGGCCAAAGGAAGAGCACTTTTTTTCTGGCTGTGCTCAGCCATCCTGGGCTGTGAATGATGGGAGAGTTACTCTGTTCTGAATCGCAAATTCACGGCTTTCCTTGATGCAGTTCTCAACTCATAGGCTTCTTCATCTTGCAGATAACTACAACTATCTACCTGTGAGAGTTTCGGGGAAAGTTCATGAAAGTTGTGATGCTTACAGTTTTATAATTCAGCAAATCATTTTGCTGAAAGAGACTTCTTCAGGAGATAAATTATCTCATTATTGTACTGCCTCAGTTATTTATTGCTGTATAATAAATCATCCCAAAGCTTAGTGGCTTAAAACAACTCTTTATTACCTAACACAAGTCTATGGCTGGCTGTGTTCAGCTGGGATGTTCTTCTGCTCCATGTGGGCTCACCTGCACTGGAACATCCAGCAAGGCTCACTCACATGGCTTCTTAGTGGCTGTCAGCCGAGAACCATACCATTGTGCCAAATGTCTTAGTTCTCATCGACAGTGCATCTCTGGGGGCTTCTCACAGTGTATTCACTGGGTCCCTCCAGGGAGTGTTCTAAGAGACAGAAGCCTCAGATCTCTTAAAGCCCAACTTTGCGGGTGACACAGCATCAATGGCTGCCATAGTCTACTGATCAAAATAAGTCATAGGCCAGCCCAGATTTAAGGGGATGGGAGACAGACCGTAACTCCGAGTAGAAGTGGTGGTAACACTGCCATTTTTAACCAGCCATAGTTCTTGATGACAATTTCCTAATGGAACAGACCTTTCTTCCGCAGGACTCTAGAATAGCGTTTATCGGGTGTTAATGTGCAAAGAATCATCCCGCAATCTTGTTAAAATGTAGGCTCTGACTCAGTAGGTCTGGCGTGAGGCTTGAGAACCTGCGTTTCTAACAAGCTCCCAGGAATGTAGCAGGACCTGCAGAGCTGTTAAAAGAGATTTCTCCCACCCCTTCCTTCTGCTCTAGAAAAATGCTCCAAATACTGAAAACATCTGGAGAGAAGCAGAAGAAGATGGTAGAAACTGAGGCCCCACAGTGGAGCAATTTTGATTTCTATTGATTTTACGAAGACACTACCACACAGAAATGGCAAAATCAATGTTGGCAACTTACATGGATAAAATGTAACTGTCAGGTGGAAAATAAAACCTGGGCAAACACTAAGTGTGTCTCCTGAACCGTCTTAAACGTGGTTTGTGTATACCTGACATCGGCAAACTTTTAACAGTGAGCCTTATGGTCTTCACCAATTTCAGGTGCTGCATTCCCCAACCCTACCCTACTTCTTCAAGTCAGTTCGGTAAATAGTTACTGATCCCTTATTCAGAAGAAAGCACTGTATCGGACACTGTAAGTGCAGAGAGAAGACAGCCCAGCATTCTTTCTCTACAGAACATTATACTTTGGCAGGGAGACCAGTGACATACATAAGTCCCCATCAGTTCATTAAGTGTTTATTATTGCAACGAAACCCATATGACTTTTGAGGAATTCAATGGCGGGTAGGATCAGGGAATGGGAGTTGTGAAAGTTCTTTCTTTCTTTATATATTTATTTATTTAGAGATAGGGTCTTGCCCTGTACCCCCCAGGCTGGAGTGCAGTGGTGTGATCATAGCTCACTGCAGCCTCGACTTCCCAGGCTCAAGCAATCTTCCCAATTCTGCCTCCTGAGTAGCTGGGCCTACAAGCCTGTGCCACCATACCCAGCTAATTTTTAAATGTTCTGTAGAGCTGGGGTCTTGCTATGTTGCCCAGCTGCCCTTCTGGACTCAAGTGATCTTCCTGCCTTGGGCTCTCAAAGTACTGGCGTTAGAGGCATGAGTCACTGCACCTGGCCAATTTTTTTTTTTTATTTTTTAATTGATGTGTAATAGATGTATATAGTTTTGGGGTACATGTGACAATTTAGTACATTCATATGATTTGTAAAGATCAAATCAGTGTACTTCGAGATATCCATCACCTTAGATATTTGTCTTTCATGTTAGAAACATTTGAATTCTTCTCTTCTATTTGAAACACACAACAGATTATTGTAAACTGTAGTCACCTTACCGACCTAACACTAGGTCTTGTTTCTCTTAAAAAACTGTATATTTGTACCCATTAATCATCTTTTCTTCACCCCCTTTTTCCCCTACCCTTCCATAGCTGGGTAACCACCAATCTAATTTGTATCTTCATGAGATCCCCTTTATAGCTCCCACTTATGAATGAAAGCATGCAGTATTAGAAGAGCCATTTTAGAAGAGGTTTAGAGGCTGTGTAGGAGTTTTCCAGGAGAAGGAGGAGGATGGAAGAAGGGAATTACAGTAGGCAGAGAAAACCTGAGTGAGAAAGTAAAAGCCTGGGTCAGGAGGACAATGAATGGCCCAGGAGGGTAGGCCACATGCTGGGGCTGGTGGGAGATGTGTGTGGAAACTGCAGTGCTTTGCAGGCCAGGCTAAGGAGTTTTGCCTTCATCTGGAAGATGATAGGAGAACTATCAAAGGGGTCAGAGAAAGGATGCTGCCAGTCTCCGCTGCCCCACTGAGTTAAGCAGCCTAGTTCGTGCTGTTCATGCTGATAGCCATGTTTGCTCCCCCTCTCGCAGCTCCTCTCCCACTGCTGCCCCCATCTATCTACTGAAGACCTCAGGTATTAGTCTGTTCTCACACTGCTATAAAGATACTACCTGAGACTTGGTAATTAATAAACAAGAGAGGTTAAATTGACTCACAGTTCTATATAGCTAGGGAGGCCTCAGGAAACTTACAATCATGGCAGAAGGTGAAGGGGAAACAAGGCATGCCTTACATGGCAGCAGGAGAGAGAGAGAGTGAAGGCGGAACTGCCAAACACTTTTAAACTATTAGCTCTTGTGAAAACTCACTCACTATCTAGAACAGCATGGGCGAAACAATCCCCATGATCCAATCACCTCCTACCATGTCTCTCCTTCAATACCGGGGGATTAAAATTCAAGATAAGATTTGGGTGGAACAAAGAGCCAAACCATATCACCTTGCTAGTCTTTATATACCAATTTACCTTCCCCAGGCAGCACAGCAAATGTAGTGCTTTCCTCCTCTGAATCCAGAGTTATTTTATTTTTTTTAATTTGAAACTTCTATGGCTTTACTTATGTTATTCTTTCTAGAATTTTTTGTTCCTCTTTTGCTACCTGGTAGAAAGCTACTTGACTTGAAATGTGCCACTAAGATGCCATCTCTTATGTAAAGCCTTATCCCACCACCTAAAAGCAGAAAAATGTGCTCTCTGTTACAGCAGTTCACTCTAATGTTGCAGACAGATGTGTGCTGGTAAAAACCACCATCTCAAAAAAGAAACAAAGAAAAAGTCAACAAAACCCAACCCAAACCAACACCACCAAAATCCTGATTTGTGGTGTTTGCCAATTTCTGTAGTATAAATACTCCCACCACGGCTGATTTCAAGCTACCAACTTGAGATTTCTGAACTTGAAGCTGGGAAGAAATATGTAATGTCAGTTCTCAAGAGTTGATACAGGCCAGGCATGGTGGTACACACCTGTAGTTCCAGCTACTTGGGAGGCTGAGGTGGGAGAATCACTTGAGCTTGAGAGTAAGCCATGATTGCACCACTGCATTCCATCCTAGGGGAAAAAAAGAGTAGGTACAAGCTGGCTCTAGCACATCACTGGACTTTATAGACCTGGCCTCACTGTAGTTCAATGTTCACATAGACTACAAGCATTTAGGAGAGAGAGACAGTGGGCCTGTCTTATTCATCTTGGTTGACTAGTGCATGTTCCAGTGTCTGGCATATAGCAAACACTCAATGTATATTTCTTCCCCAGATATTTATTATTTGAATGACTGGATCATTACCATGTGTATTAGCCCATTTTCATGCTGCTTATAATGACATACCTGAGACTGGGAAGGAAAAGGTTCGATAGCTCCACATGGCTGGGGAGTCCTCACAATCATGGCGGAAAGCAAGGAGGAGCAAGTCACGTCTTACATGGATGGCAGCAGGCAAAGAGAGAGAGCTTGTGCAGGGAAGCTCCTCCTTATAACTCTATCAGATTTCATGAGACTTATTCACTATCATGAGAACAGCATGAGAAAGACCTGCCCCCATGACTCAATAATCTCTCACCAGGCCCCTCTCACAACATGTGAGAATTCAAGATAAGGTTTGGGTGGGGATACAGCCAAACCATATGATTCTGCCCCTAGCCCCTCCCAAATTTCATATCCTCACATTTCAAAACCAATCCTGCCTTCCCAACAGTCCCCCAAAGCCTTAACTCATGTCAGTATTAACTCAAAAGTCCACAGTTGAAAATTTCATCGGAGACAAGGCAAGTTCTTCTGCATATGAGCCTGTAAAATCAAGAGCAAGTTAGTATAGGCACTGGGTAAATACTGCCATTCCAAATGGGAGAAATTGGCCAGAATAAAGGGGCTACAGGCCCCATGCAAGTTCGAAACCCAGCGGGGCAGTCAATTCTTAAAACTCCAATGACTCCATGTCTCACATCCAGGTCATGTTGATGCGAAAGGTGGGCTCCTATGGTCTTGGGCAGCTCCACCTCTATAGCTTTGCAGAGTGCAGCCTCCTTCCTGGCTGCTCTCATGGGCTGGTGTTGAGTGTCTGTGACTTTTCAAGGCACATAGTGCAAGCTGTTGGTGGATCTACCATTCTGGGGTCTGGAGGACAGTGGCCTTCATCTCACAGCTCCACTAGGCAGTGCCCCAGTACGGACTCTGTGGGGGGACTCTGACCCCACATTTCCCTTCTGCACTCCCCTAGCAGAGGTTTTCAATGAGGGTCCCACCCCCGCAGCAAACTTCTGCTTTGGGCATCCAGGCATTTCCATACATCCTCTGAAATCTAGGTAGAGTCAAGCACAAATTCTTGACTTCTGTGCACCTGCAGGCTCAACACCACATGGAAGCTGCCAAGGGTTGGGACTTCCACCCTCTGTCTGAAGCAACAGCCTGAGCTGTATCTCGGCCCCTTTTAGTTATGGGTGGAGTGTCTGGGACACAGGGCACCAAGTTCCTAGACTGGGCATAGCAGAGGGACCCTGGGCCTGGCCCACAAAACCATTTTTTCCTCTTAAACCTCTAGGTCTGTGATGGGAGGGGCTGCCACAAAGGTCTCTGATATGCCCTGGAGACATTTTCCCCATGGTCCTGGTGATTAACATTCAAATCTTCATTACTTAGGCAAATTTCTGCAGCCAGCTTTAATTTCTCCTCAGAGAATGGGATTTTCTTTTCTATCACATTGTCAGGCTGCACATTTTACAAACTTTTATGCTCTGTTTCCCCTTTAAAACTGAATGCCTTTAACAGCACCCAAGTCACCTTTTGAATGCTTTGCTGCCTAGAAATAGAAATCTTCCACCAGATACCTTAAATCATCTCTCTCAAGTTCAAAGCTCCACAAATATCTAGGGCTGGGGCAAAATGCTGCCAGACTCTTTGCTACAACATAACAAGTTACCTTTGTTCCAGTCCCCAACAAGTTCCTCATCTCCATCTGAGACCACATCAGCCTGGATTTCATTGTCCATATCATTTTCAGCATTTTGGTCAAAGCCATTCAACAAGTCTCTAGGAAGTTCCAAACTGTCCCACATTTTCTTGTCTTCCTCTGAGTCCTCCCAACTGTTCCAACCTCTGCCTGTTACCCAGTTCCACATTTTCATGTATCTTTTCAGCAGCGCCCTACCCTACTGGCACCAATTTACTGTATTAGTCTGTTTTCATGCTACTGATAAAGCCATACCTGAGACTGGGGAAAAAAAGAGGTTTAATGGACTTATAGTTCCACGTGGCTGGAGAGACCTCACAATCATGGCAGAAGGCAAAGAGGAGGAAGTCGTATCTTACATGGATGGTGGCAGGCAAAGAGAGAGAGCTTGTGCAGGAACATACCTCTTTATAAAACCATCAGATCTCATGAGACTTATTTACCATCACAGGAACAGCACGGGAAAGACCCGCCCCCATGACTCAGTTACCTCCCACCAGGTCCCTCCCACAACAGGTGGGAATTCACGATGAGATTTGGGTGGGGACACAGCCAAACCATGTCACCATGTCTCCCCATGTACTGACTTGATGGACAGCTCTTTGGAGGTGGATAACTGTGACTGTCCTATAAATCATAAAGCAGAGAGAGCACCCCAGAGAAAGCCACATTACCCAATTAGATGCTGGACAAGTGTTAAATACATGGCTGCCTTCATTGTGGAAGCGGGGCAGGGATCTGAGGACTTCTATATCAAGACTTCCACTCCTCCACTAGTTTGCTTCTCTCAGTCTACTGTCGACATTCATCTAAAATGCAACTCCAACAGAAACTGTGGGACAGGGATGTCCTATTCACCTAGAGAAAGGCTATCCAAGGCAACACAATGGCCATGTGCAGCCAAAAGATCAGGTGTCTAGAAACATATTAGGTCAGAATTAAACTAGCTCTCTGCATAGTTTATGAGACGCTTCTCTGAAGTGCAGCTGAAAACGATGGGCGTGTGTGTTTTAAATCTGAAGGCCCTTGGGAATGGCATGTACACAAATGTCAGTGTTTGTGGGCATGAAAGGGAAGGAAACCAGACATGGGACTGGTGGAGAAGACTTAACAGCTGCAGCTGGTGTGCTCTTGCCTTGTCTTTGATTCTTTCGATTCCTGTTTGGCTTTGGTCCCATGTTGTGGGCTGTGACTAAGGTTTCATGTCTTTGGGGGCTAAGTAGACTTCAAAACAAGAAATGCCACTCATTGTGCAGTTGGCTTTCTCCAAAGTGCCACCAAAGAAGACAGGTTGGCATCGCGCTGGTGCTTTTCTGCTTTTACTTAAATAGGAGAGGATTTGGTCAAACTTGGTCCTTGAGACAAGGAGCTGTTTTCGACAAATGGTTTACGGAAGGTGAGGCTGGCCATTTTAAGAAGGGAGGTGAGAAGTGAGAGACCTGGAATCTGGTTCTTGTAATTGGTCATCTTGCAACATGGACTTGACTGTCGTGGAAATGGTCTATACCTCAGTTTCCTTTTTACCACAAGCCCCTTCCCTCCATCTCTGTTGACACAGTTCCCTCCTCTTGCTCCAGCCTCTGCTTATTTCAGGAGCTCAGTTTTCTCAAGATGGCGCCATGAAACTTGCTTGCCACAGAATGCTTCTCTGGATGCTGTATCAATAAACTACATGTTAGTATGAATTTAGCTAATACAATACCTCCACATGTGACTTGACACTCAAAGTATCCCAGCAGAGGCACTCTCCCAGGTGCAATAAGATGAAACAGTCAGTTTCGGGGTCTCTTGCCATATCCCTAAATAAACCCAGGTGTGGAAGGGAAATATTTTGAGATGACTGCATGGAACTCTGTACTCCTTTTCCATATAATGAGTATATTATTCTCCAACGTCTCTCCATTGCTCAAAAACACTAATATCTCCTCTCTTGAAAACTTGACAGTGTCAGGACTGGGAAGCTGAAATTTTAGCTCAGAAGGCTACAACTAGAACCAAGTTTCTAAAAATGTGCTGTGTTATATAATCCAGGAGGAGGCAATGGAAAAGTACCAGCTGGTGTGGGACTGGAGGCTTTCCTGCCTCTGACTCACTCAGGCAAAAGGTCTTGAATTAAGATGCATCTCAGAAAAGCCAAACAAAACCCATTCATTCTCCAAGGCTTCACATTCGTTGTGGGAGTCGAAATGTAACCATGGGACTGAGACTGCCTGGGCACAGTTGGGAAAGTTCACAAAGTTTGTTCTTGTGCCCCTCGAGGCCAGCTTCCAGGGCCTCCCCACTCCCTTCCAGATGCCCGATGCCATCCTGCTGTATCTATGGCACCACAGACAGCCCTATCAGGAAGATGGCCCAAATGGCTTTCCCTGTCAAAACTTGACTTCTCTGTCCTGTGGCCTCAGGCCTGGCTCTGAGTTGCCAAAGTGTTGTCCTTAATTAAACTGTTAGACGGATCCTTGTTGTGGTATTGGCTAACTGAATAGAGCACCTTTGAAAAAATAACGTAATAGGCCAACCACGGTGGCTCATGCCTGTAGTCCTGGCACTTTAGGAGGCGATGGGGGAGGCTTGCTTGAGCCCAAGAGTTTAAGACTAGCCTAGGTAACATAACAAACCCTTGTGTCTACAAAAAATTTAAAAATTAGTCAGGCATGGTGGTGTCTGCCTATGGTCCTAGCTACTTGGGAGGCAGAGATGGGAGGTTTAAGGGGGTTGAGGCTACAGTGAGCTGTGTTTGCACCACTGCACTCCAGCCTGGGTGACAGAGTGAGACCCTGCCTCAAAAACAAAGCAAAACAAAAACAAAACATAATGTCTTCACTCAAAAGAGAGCATGGCTGCTTGTGCAGTGACAAAAGTGGCTGGTATATCAGGAATGATGACCCTGGCCTAGGAAAATATTTGCGACCAGTGGAGCCTTTGGATTTGGAGTCCCTCAAATCACACTAGAATCTGGCTGCCTTCTCCATGAAGAGATTTCTCTGTGGAAGGTCCAGGCATCTGTATTTTGCAACTCCCCAGAAGGTTTCGAGGCCTGTGGGAACTGATGGGGAACTGCAGCATGTCTATGCTGTGATATCAGAAGAATAACAGTCAGAGGCCAGGCAGCATTAAGGCTTTATGGACTTGCAGACTGTTACTCATTCCTAGACTTTTTCTCTTTCTTTCTTTCCTTCTTTCCTTCCTTCCCTCCTTCCCTCTTTTCCTCTTTCTTTCTCTCTTTCTCCCTTTCTCCCTTTCTTTCCTTTCTTTTGCCATAGTTGATATCTGTACACCCCACATCACATGAAGTTAGTGTCTGAGGAGGGACTAGGAGAAGCCAACAATCCTGACTTCTGGTCTACCTCTTCCCCCAGTACCCACAGCCTCCCTAATATCCAAATCCTCATGTAACTTGATGCAATGAAACATATTAAACTTTACACAGCATTGCCCAGGCTGTGCACGTTGGGGTATTTCAAAGCAAAAAGCATTACAAAGTCTTTGTGGACTTCCCCCAACAAGAATGTAAAGACTTTGGGAACAGGCCAGGAACCACCTGCCTTGGCATACCATGGTGCTGTGGCCATTGCAGTCATATTTTCCTGATCAAATCTTGGGGCATGCAGTCTGAGAACGCTTTGCCTCTGAATGGAGCACACAGTTTTTGGATAGAGAAATGCTGGCCTTCAGATGTTTGAAGGCTATGGTGTTGGGGGGCGGGTGCCATAATAGGATAACTTGAGTCTGAATGTGTGAAGTGATGTTTCAACTAGAGCTGATTTTGGAAGTGATCGTAGCTGGCATTGGGAGATGAGGAGGCATGATAAGGGTGAGAATAATTCAGTGTGAAGTTTCAAGAGTTAGGTTCTTGAACTGTGAGAAAGTAAACCTCAGGGCACTTTACTAAGAGGGGTTATACTGGGCCAAGTGTCTGCCTACGCCTCCCACCTTCATTCACCCGGCCCCACCTGCCTGTCCCCAGGTGCCCTGTAGCTGGCTCAGGGCTGAGAACTGCAGCAGCCCGGCACCCACTCCCTAGTCCTGGCCTTGTGGTCTCATGTGGTCTTGGCTGCTCCCACCACATCCTGACTCAGGTGAATTGTGGATCTGGGCTCGCAGCTGCAAAGCACAGGGCCTGGGGCCTCGACCTGGAAGTGCAGGTGGGTTCACGTACCTGTACAGCGTGAAGACAGCCTGAAGGAGGTGTGGGCAGGACAGGGCTTCATGCCCCACGCAAGGAGGTTTGACCATTGATACAGGAGGTGGGGGCAGTTGTGAATTTGTGTCCCTTCCCTGCCCACCTCCCTCCTGCTTCCACTCACACTCAGACTGCTCCAGGTATGGTGATGCCTTTGGCCTGCCCCTGAACGTCCCATATGCCTGGACAGCCAGCTGTGTCTTCTGAGGCCGTGAGCAGCCGGCAGCACATCCCTTGCATCTGTTTTCCCCACTCCTGCTTTGCTTCCTGCCCTCACTCTTGCTACCCTGGGATTGCTCCCGTCTCCTCACAAAGCAGGAGCCGAGAAGATCTGCCTCAGGCTTTGTTCTCAAGGGAGGACAGGTCATTTAGGCGCTGATTGTAAAGCTATGCACATGCTTCACCTGGTTTCTTCTGACGTGGTCATAGGAGATATAAACACCTTGGTTTTCCTTATCATGGAGGTATCTCTTTATATGTGTTTGCTTTGGCCTCCTTTTTTCTCAATTTGCCAATTTATTTCCATATTTTTCATGGCAAGCCTCATAAGGAGCCCAGTGAATTGTCATATCCAATGAAGATTGCAGTTACTGGGCAATATTTTGTGCTGCATCAGGTCGGTTCGTGGGTAGCCCGCCAGCTTACTGAGAAGCAATCCTTGGATTCATGGCCCTTTCAGGAGCAAGAGCAGCTGGTCCTATGTCCTTCAGTTAGAGTCTGTTAGTGGGCAGGGCCAGCTGGGTATGGTGTGGTTAGTAGAAGTTCCAGCAGGATGAGGAAGGTGAGTTTTCAGCTCCTGTGGACCAGCTATCTGGCTGGCAATGTTTGTCCTGGGCTAGTTAGGACTCCCACAAAGGTTCCCTCCTGGCTCTCGTCCTGTATGTAGCTCAGCCTCCATTCCCAGGCATCATTTAAGTCCTTGGACAGGGATCAGTAAAGTTGCTCACTGAGCGATGGCTAAGGTGTGCTGTTGTGCAGAAGACAGTAAAAGCACAGGTGAGAATTCCATCTGTTCTATCTCTCAGGGGCATGGTAGCAAGTCAAGGGACAGCTTGCACTCACTGAAGAACCAACCAAGATGTTGTAAGGAAGATGTGACCTGGAGGTCATTTTGGGGAGTTTCGTGGCTGGTGAATGAGAAGTGATCCCAGAACTAGGAAACAAAACAGAAAAGACAAAGTGGAAAAAGTCAAGCTTCGGCAGGTTGAACAGGGAAGGACGACACAAACAGGAAGCGAAGGCCGAGGGAGCTGGTCAGCTCAGAGCCCCGCGGCTGCCTTGGCCCCAGGTTCTCCGTGCTCATCAGCGTCAGCCTGGTGCTGGCCTCACAGGGCTCAGTGCTGAGCCAGACAGCCAGGGCCCTCCCGAGGGCTGAAGTGGGGTCCTAGCCCTGGGCCTTCCCCCTCCTCACCCAGCTTCCTCTGCTGCGGCGTTGCCCAGGCCTGGGGTGGGTGGGGTGCATGGCGAGGAGGTTCAGGCCGCCTGAACTGAGTGCCTGCCGTGTGCCGGCCACTGCTGGATGTGGACACTGCAGAGTCCACCGTGGGGCTCCCTCTCTGCTAAGGAAAATGCGGACAAGACCCAGCAGTGTGGCTCAGCCATGTGTGCACGCACAGAGAGATACACACACACACACACACAGACACACATATACACACAGACACATATATATACACCCACATACAGGCACACACACATACACATATAGACACACACATACACGGACACATACACATGCACACTATCCACAGACACACACACATACACATACAGACACACATATACATATATACATACATAACATACACATGCAGACACACAGACACATTTACACACACAAACACACACACACACATGCACACATATATGCACACACATAGATACACAGAGACACACATACACAGACACATACACACAGATACAGACACACACATACAGACACATACACAAAAAATACGTATACAGACACACATGCACACATATACACCCACCTACACACACAGACACATACACAGACATACATATACACACACAAGGGAAAGACAAAAGGGATTAAAGAATTAGGGATTTAGGGAAACAGAAGCTTTGATACAGAGGGAAAATGTTCAGCTGGGCATGGTGGCTCCTGCCTTTAATCCCAGCACTTTGGGAGGCCAAGGCGGGCAGATCACCCAAGGTCAGGAGTTTGAGACCAGCCTGGACAATATGGTGAAATCCCGTCTCTACTAAAATTACAAAAATTAGCTGGGCGTGGTGATGTTGACTTGTAATCCCAGCTACTCGGGAGGCTGAGAAAGGAGGATCGCTTGAACCTGGGAAGCAGAGGTTGCAGTGAGCCGAGATCGCACCACCGCGCTCCAACCTGGGTGACAGAACCAGACTCTGTCTCAAAAACAAAAAGTTAAGGGTTGTACAAACTAGAAAATATTAAATAAAAACTCAAAGGTTAAAACATAATATAAAGAAAAATCATTAAAGAAAGACAACTCAAGTCTTTTATCTTTGAAAGAAATGAAAAAGCAGTTTAGATTGGATAAAAGAATCACATCTGAAATGCGTGAAAGAATCACATCTGGGCTGGGCGTGGAAGTCTCTTCTGAGTTGAAATTTTTATCAAAGGTGTGCGTGTCCACATGTAAAGAGTCACCCAGATTTACAAGGGTCAGGACAGAAGACGCTGTTTCCTCCCCTCCCCGATTCTCCTACCCTCCTGGAAGGGTAAGCACCTTCGCTGTTCTCACTTTTATTGCTACCTCTCCGTTTTAGTTTCAGTCTTTGACACCCTTCTTTGACTTCCCTCCATGGAAGTGAAGGCTTCGCTTTTCCCCGCTACCTTCCCACCACGCGCTCACACGTTTCCCAGCTCTTACTCCCCCAAGTTTCGGTCAGATTAATTTTTAGCATTTACTTTGGTAGGACTATAGGAAGGCCATTCAAAGCTGAGTCATGTAGTCTACTGTGTTAGTTATGGATTTCTGTGTAACAAATTACCCCACAATTTAGCCGCTTAAGGCAATAAGCATTTATCATCTCAGGGTTCTGGCCAGGAGACCAGGTGTGGCTTAGCTGGGGTCTCTGGCTCAGGGTCTGTTGTGAGGCTGCTGTGAAGGCTGCTGGCCAGGGCTGCCATATCCCCAGGATCAACAGTGGGAGGCTCCCTTTCCAAGTTCACTCACGTAGGGTTTGCAGGTCATGAGTCCTTGCTGGCTGTTGGCCAAAGATACCAAATCCTGGCTACTTGGGTCTTTCAATCAGTAGTCCACAGCATGGCAGCTGGCTCCCCTCACAGCAAGAAGAAAAACAGGAAGAGAACAAGATGGAAGCAGTTCTTTTTGCCACCTAATCTCGGAAGTGAGACTCCATCGCCTTTACTGTATTCTATTCACTAGACACAACTCATTAGGTCCAACCCACGCTTAAGCCTAGAAGATTTGCATTCGTTATCTACTGAGCATAACAATATTACCAACAACTTAGCAGCTTAAAACAACACATATTGATGATTTCATGGTTTGTGTGGGTTGGTGAGGCAGGCCATTGCTGAGCTGTGCCTTCTGTTCAGGGTCTCTCAAAGCTGCAGCGAAGGTGTTGGCCATGGATGCATTCTCATCTGAGGTTTGCCCCGGGGAAGAGTCCATGTCCAAGCTCACACAGGTTGCTGGCAGAATGCAGCTCCCTGCGGTTGTGTGACTGAGCACTTTGGTTTCTTGCCAGCTCCCTGATGGAGGCCTCTCTTGGCTCTGGAGGGTACCCATAGCTCACTGTCATGGGGGGCTCTCCCAAGGTGGCAGCTTGCTTCTTCAAAGCCAGCAGAGGAGAGAGAGCCTCCAGCAACCCTTATGTAATGGAATCACATGCATTCATCATCTTTGTCATATTCCATTGATTAGAAGTGTATCCCAGGTTCCACCCGTTCTCAAGGGGAGGAGCAATGCAAGAGTGTGAATTTCAGGAGGTGGGGGTTATTGGAGACCATTTTAGAGACTGTCGACCACATTTACTATGATTGCTTTTTCTTTTGAAATGGTTTTAGACACATGAAAAAGTGGCAACAAATAGCACAGAGGGCCCACATATGCCCTTCTCATACTGTTCAATTGTGTGTACTTTTCCTTTGTGACGCAGCTTTGTGTTTTCTTTGGAGTGAAACCAAGTTTGATATTTCATTTTCTTTGTTTTCTATATGCTTTTTACTAATAGAACTCTCAATTCTTTCATCTAAATCTTTTCCTAAGACATGTAGGGACTTCAGGTGTTCTAGCAATTTCATCTTCCTGAAGAGGTCTCCCCTGGAGCCTTCTGAGCTGTTGCATCTGGGCCAGTTGAACTCCAGGCCCTCCGCACAGCTGTCATCTTGGGATTTCTCGTTTTTGCCATCTTGGGGCTCCTCACTCTCTCCTGTTTCTCACTCTTCCTGTTTTCCTCTTTCTCAATTATTCTCTCATTTTGGTGGAGTTTCCTCTGATTTCTTGAGAACGGTGCATGGGCAGTACATTTTGTTCTTTTTGTGTCCTTTCATGTTAAAAAATTATCTTTATCCTGATACTTTCTTCATGTTTTATCTGGATATACTTGTGTAGGGTGAGAGTGCTTTTCCACCAGGAATTTGAAGATATTGCTCCATTCCCTTTTAGCTTCCAGTGCTGTTATCGACAGATCTGGTGTCATTCCTATTCCTGATCTTTGAAAATAACATTTTTCCTATCCCACTTGGAAGCCTGTAGGATCTTTTAATCTTTAAATTCATGCCCTTTAATTCTGATGCATTTCTTGGGCTTATTTCACTGATGGTTCTCTCTTATCTATTTTCTCTGTTGTTGCTTTCTGTACTCTTATTACACAGGTATTCAACCCACTGGACAGATTCTGTAATTTTCCAGTCTTTTGTTTCCTATTATTTCCTCTCTTTCTTTTATTTATTCTACTTTATAGAATATTTCCTCAATTTTATGTTCTAATCCTTCCTTTGTTTATGTCTGAAATCATATTTTTACTTTTTAAGAATTTTTTTTTCTTTGAGTTACATTTATATAGTACCTCTTCTTGTTTCTTCTTTTGTCTCTCTAAAGCTGTTAGTGATAGCTTCTCTTTAGAAAGTCTTTTTTTCTCCCCTTCATACATAGGCTTATTTTCTCTAAATTGCCTGCCCCTTTATTTATTTACATTGGCTTTTATCTTTCTTATTAGAGATTTTCTTCAGTTATCTTATAATCCATGATGGTTTCCTAGTATTTCAGAGTGGGAACTGAAACTGCCATTGCAAAATTATGACTGAGACAGTGAAAGAGATCTGACCTAACTGACTCCATCTTGCTTCTAACCTCCAAACTGTCCTCATTCATTCTTGGGCATGGGCTGAACTAACTTTGGGAGGAACTTAGTTTATAGTTTATAGTTTAAAACAAAGATGATAACAGCCCTTTCCCAAAACAAACCTCCTTCTTGCCTAGGATCTAGACTGCCTTAGTAGAACTAAGAAATTAACCACAAGATTAGAAGTTATGATTTAGGAGTCATGCAGCTGGAGATTACAAGATTCTGACCCTCCCTAAACTGCTCCCAAGATCAGTGCTTGAGATATTTCGCAGACTTTGCACTTAATGGATCAGCTGGCACCACCCAGATCGATAAATGCGCTCATCTGATCTTGTGGCCTCTACCCAGAAACTGACCCAGTGCAAGAGGATAGCTTCGACTCCCTGTGATTTATTTCATCTCTGACCCAACCAATCAGCACTCTTGACTCACTGGCCTTCCCTTACCCACCAAATTATCCTTAAAAACTCTGACCCCCGAATGCTCAGGGAGGCTGGTTTGAGTAATAATAAAACTCCAGTCTCCCAAACAGCTGGCTCTGTGTGAACTATTCTTTCTCTACTGCAATTTCCCTGTCTTGGTAAATTAGTTCCGTCTAGGTAGCGGGCAAGGTGACCCCTAGGGGTTGGTTACAGGATTGTGAAGCAGAGCTGTGTGCATGTGAGTGGAGTATGTTAACTGTACACTTTAGAAAAGGGCCAATTGGTTACACCATTGAGCTTGGGAACTTCCTTGGCTGGGCTGCTCTCTTGTCCTTTCAGCCTGATCATGTCCCATAGAAAACTCAACTGAGAGCTCCCCTGGGGTGAAAGCCTGATTCTGCATGCTGGAGGAAGGCATCTCAGCATGTATACATTTAATCCCTTTCCTTCATCCCTCTAGTATCCCTCAGACCAGAGACACTCTCTGTTTTACCCTCCTCTGACTATACACCTACTGTCTTTTGCAAAAGGAGGAAGAACTAGCAGCTCAGTTGCTGCAATGGGGAAGAGGACATGTGGCCCTGTTTCTTAAGCAAAATTTCAACAAACTTTCTTTATTTTAGCCCTTCTTTTATTCTAGATGTACAAAATTTTTGAGCTTCTGGGAAAGCCCGTCTCAGTTTGGTCCTAGGATTTTCTCTCTACTTCTGGCTTGGTCTTGTTTCTACTTCTTATCTGGTTTCTCTCCTGAAAACATTGTTACAGTTATAGATCCTTCCAGCTCCCCTATATTTGAGGGTTTACGCTAAAAAAAAAAGTTATTTTGCTATTGTTTTAGTGCATTTTGTTTTTGAGGAAGAAGTGAAAATAGATGCATGTGTTAAATCCACCATCTTTACCCAAAGGTTTTCTAGTAGTATTCAATAATCCATCCTTTCCCCACGAAATTAAAATATCGCCTTTGGATTCTGTACCTTGTCAATATTACGTTAATTACCTTGTTAACATTATGTTAATTTTATTACAGTGCCTTAAAAAGTGTTTTTCATAACTTCTAAAGCAAGTTCTCCTTTTCTCTTTTTTCCAGAAAATTTTGGATTATATTTGGGCATTTATTTCACATAATATAAATGTTAAGGTAATATGATTTAATTTTAAGCATAAAGCAAACAATCAAAACAAAAACAACAACAACAAAAACCCCTTAAACCTTTTTGAGATACTAGTGAAATGGCTACATTGTCTGAGGTATATACCCTGGGGTTCGTCATCACGCCAGGAAAATTTAGGACGCAGACACACAAAAGGAGTTTAGGAGCGGAGGTTTAATAGGCAGAAGAGAAGAAAAAGAGAAACAGCCTTCTCTATAGAGAAAGGAGTCTCCAAGTGGAAAAGACTGGGTGGCAGCGAACACAACGGATTTTATAGCCTGGTTTGAGGAGGTGGTGTCTGATTTTCGTAGGCCTCATAGATTGGTTAGATTCGGTACGACTTTTACATAGCTCACAGGGAAGGCTGGTAGCCCCACCGGTCTTATTATGCAAATGGACTTTCCAGTTGATCAGGGCCATCTTGCCTGCTCTTCACTGTACAGGTGGCTGACAAGAGAAGGAAAGATGTCGCCGCCATATTGAACATGTCTAGTCCCTAGTTCCTGCCCAGCATTCCCCGGAACAAGTTCCCAGCTTGCTTGTCTATGTTTGCAGCTCGACTTGAAGGCTGCTGTTTGTTAGAAAAATGATTTTAGGTTGCTTTTCCTTAAAGAGAAAAGCCTTACTGAGGATTCCCATACCCTTACTATCTGCCTTAGTGATATCTTTTAACTCCTATATCACTAGTTGGAAAGACATTAAATTTGTATGTTAATTTTTGGGAGAGTTTTGTGTGTGTGTGTGTGTGTGTATGTTGTTGTTACTGTCTTTTCATCATAGAATATGCTTCCATTTACTTCAAACCTGTTTTTGTTGCTTTGATTTGATTTTATAGTTTTCTTTATGTGAACCCTTTGCTGTTAAATCTATTGGATATGTTTTCCTTAGTAAAGTGTTTGGCTTTTTTTGTGGAGGGCCTGAGAGTAGATATTTTCACACATAATCTCTTTTAAACAACCCAACTCTGCCACTATGGTAAAAGCAGCCATAGACAATACCTAAGTGCATGACCGTGGCTGTGTTCCAATAAAACTTTATTTATGAAAACAGGCAGTAGGCCGGACTAGTGTACATGGGCTGAAGTTTGCAGACTCCTGACATAGGAGGTCCTTCATAGAAAATCAATCAATTAATCTGAAAATGCAGGAGGAAGTGTGTGTTTTTAGTCAATTGTCTGAGAGACATTTCACAGAATCTGGGGCCTGAAAGTTATTTTGCGGGGGAGTGCCTTATTGTCCCACAGTTTGATCGCAGTGGTTTTTTTGTTGTTGTTGCTGTTTTGTTTTTGTTTTTGTTTTTGTTTTTTGAGACTGAGTCTCACTCTGTCACCCAGGCTGGAGTGGAGTGCAGTGGTTCCATCTCGGCTCACCGCAACCTCCGCCTCCTGGGTTTAAGCGATTCTTCTGCATCAGCCTCCAGTGTAGCTGGGATTACAGATGCCTGCCAGAACGCCTGGCTAATTTTTTTGTATTTTTTTTCAGTAGAGACGGGATTTCACCATCTTGGCCAGACTGGTCTTGAACTCTTGATCTTGTGATCCACCCTCCTCGGCCTCCCAAAGTGCTGGGATTACAGGTGTGAGCCACCTTGCCAGGCCGATCACAGTGTATTTTTAATTATATCACACATTGCATCTTACCATATGTACTTGTGTTCAGGTCTGTCCTGCTCTTGGATTGTAAAATCTTAGGTCTATGGTAGGGTCTGAGCTTTACTTTTGCTTGTAACTTTCTTAGCACACTGTCTGTCATGGGGTAGATAATCCGTGCATGTTAAATTAATACATGAAGAGGCAGGAAGAAATGATTTTCTTCCTGAAATACATGTGAAAAGGAAGCTGCTACTGCCATTTATGTATGATGTTAAATTCTGATTAGTTTATCTGTGAAGATGTCTTTTTGTTCATTCTTTATCTTTGGTGAGAAGCAGAGTGTAGCACTGGCCTTGTGATTATGACTTTGACTCTGGGTCCTCCCCCATCTGCCTTTGTGGTAAGTGTAGTGGCCTGATCTCCAGAGACGGGATACCTGGTGCCTCTGCAGTCTGCTTGTGCATTCACAGGGCACACAGCACTCCACCCATGGTTGGGTTCTTGAACTAGGTCAGTCATCTTTCCCATCTGTCACTATTCTCCTGGAGTAGAAGGGGAAAGAATTAGAACACAAACATCTAAAAATGCAAGAGACACCAAAAACAAAATATAAACACAAACAAAAAACAGCTTTCTAACTGTCAGCTTCACTGAGCAGCACCATTCCTTTTTCTGACTTTAAGCACCATTTCAGAATGGGTAGTGTGAGGTGCCAGCGGCACCGGCTTTCTCAGATACGTGTTGTAAATACATACGCCAAATCGTCAGACCTGCAGTCCATGCTGGGCAAGCTGTTGAATTGATGAATTCAGCCCAGCAACTGACTGAGAAAAAAGCAAGTTACAGTTGAAAACCCAGGAGGAGGAAGAAAGTGCGTGCTGCTCCCAAGAAGGAGGGCAATTTTATAATCTATTTTCTCAAAAACAAATAGTGATTGTGTCAAATAAGAATAGTTGAGAGGAATAGCTTGATATTTTTTTCCAGACATACATCATTCACTCCTTCTCTTCATGACTCTTTCCTAAGGTCTTCCTTGTGCCAGAACAGTGCGACCTTTGCTGTTATTATAACCACCCAATGGGTTCACCATGCCTGCTGCCTAGACAGAGACGTGGAGTTTTGTTTTGTTTTGTTTTGTTTTGTTTGTTTTTTGTTTTGTTTTGTTTTTGAGATGGAGTCTGGCTCTGTCGCCCAGGCTGGAGTGCAGTGGCACGATCTCGGCTCACTGTAAGCTCCACCTCCTGGGTTCACGCCATTCTCCTGCCTCAGCCTCCCAAGTAGCTGGGACTACAGGCTCCTGCCACCAAGCCTGGCTAATTTTTTTGTATTTTTAGTAGGGAAGGGGTTTCACCGTATCAGCCAGGATGGTCTCCATCTGCTGACCTCGTGATCTGCCTGCCTCTGCCTCCCAAAGTGCTGGGGTTACAGGTGTAAGCCACCGTGCCTGGCCGGTTGGAGTTTTATTATTACTCAAACCAGTCTCCCTGAGCATTCAGGGATCAGAGTTTTTAAGAATAATTTGGTAAATGGGGGAAGGCTCATGAGGAGGTACCAGCTGATCCATCAAGTGCAGGGTCTGCGAAATATCTCAAGCCCTGATCTTAGCAGCTTTGGGAGGATCAGAATCCGGTAGCCCAACTGCATGACTCCTAAACCATAATTTCTAATCTTGTGGCTAATTTCTTAGTTCTACAAAGGCAGTCTAGTCGCCAGGTAAGAAGGAGGTTTGTTTTGGGAAAGGGCTATTATCGCCTTTGCTTTAAACTATAAACTATAAAGTTCTTCCCAAAGTTAATTCAGCCCGAGAATGAACAAGGACAGCTTGGAGGTTAGAAGCAAGACGGAGTCAGTTTGTTCAGATCTCTTTCACTGTCTCAGTCATAATTTTGCAATGGCAGTTTCATTACCATCATCGCCGAGGTCCTGACTGTCAGTGCCCTGTACTGAGTATATTTTTCAGAGGCCAACCTTTTCCTTCTCTGCTCCCACTTTATTTAGCTTTCATAATGGGTCTCAATACACCATTGTAGTGTTCCCTCAGTTTTCCCCGTCAGTAAGATGCAGGCAGACTTAATGGAATCCTCAAGCAGTAAGACCTCCTAGCTCCAGGAACCAAAAAACACTAGACATTAAAACTTCCCAATAGCAAATGGCGATTGATAATGATATCATCTCTGTCCTGGGAACTTAGATGCTACTATTATCATAGTTAAATAGATAATAAAGGTAAACAGTCACCTCTAAGTACTAGACTCCAGCATTTAATTCCCCTTGTCATTTGCTGGATGTTAGAAACTTGGCTAAAACTGAGCCTTTTTTTTTCCCTCAAGAGTTGATGTTTTTACTAAAACAAGTTTTATTGAGATGCAATTTGCATAGCATAACATTTACCCTTTTAAAGTATACAATTCAATGCTTCTCATGTATTTACAGAGTTGTGTAACTACCATCACAATCGTATTTCAGGACATTTTCATTATTCCCCAAGGAGCTTCCGTACCCAGAGAGGTCACTCCCCGGTCTCCCCATGCTGAACCATAGGCAACCACTAATTTACTTTCTGTCTCAATAGATTTGCTTCCACTAGATATTTCCCATGAGTGGAATCATATACTACATGGTCTTTTGTGACTTGCTTCTTCCAGTTAGGTTAATGTTCTTGAGGCTGACTTATGTTGTACCATGTAAGAGCACCCCGTTCCTTTTTATTGCTGAATAGCATTCTGTTGTGTGAGTATGGCACCACATTTGTCTATCCATTCATCAGTTGATGCACATTTGGGTTGCTCATACTTTTTGGCTATTATGAATCATGTTGCAGCGAAGCTTGGTGCACATGTCTTTGACTAGGACATATGTTTTCGCTTCTCTTGGATACAGAACTAGGAGACGAACTGCTAGGTCATATGGTAACGATGTGTTGAAAATTTAACTGCCAAACTATTTTTCAAACTCATTGCAAAATTTTACATTCCCAGTAGCACTGTATGTTGGTTAATTTCCCCACATCCTTGTCAACACATGCGATTGCCTATCTTTTTTACTGTAGGCATCCTAGGGAGCGAAGTGACAACTCATTGTGGTTTTATTTGCATTCCTCTAGTAACTAACGACGTTGACCATCTTTATGTGTGCTTAATGGCCATTTGCACATGTTCTTTAGAGAACTGCCTATTGAAATTCTTTACCTATTTTTTTTTTTTTTTTTTTTTGAGTCTCACTTTGTTGCCCATGCTGGAGTGCAGTGGCACGATCTCGGCCCACTGCAACCTCTGCCTCCCAGGTTCAAGTGATTCTCTTGCCTCAGCCTCTCGAGTAGCTGGGATTACAGGCATGCACCAGCTCGCCCGTCTAATTTTGTATTTTTAGTAGAGACGGGGTTTCACCATGTTGGCCAGGCTGGTCTTGAACTCCTGGCGTCAGACAATCCACCCTCTTTGGCCTCTGAAAGTGCTGAGATTACAGGCATGAGCCACCATGTCCAGCCCCTTTGCCTATTTTTAAATTGAGTTTTTGTCATTATATTATAGAGTTGTAATATTTATATGTTTTGTATACTATCACCTTATCAGGTATATTATTTGCAAATATTTTCTCCTAGTCTCTTGGCTGTCTCTTCACTTCCTTGACAATGTTGTTTGAAGCACAAACATTGTTTATTTTGATGAAAGTCCAAGTTATCAACTTTTACTTTTAGCTTCCATATTTGTGAGATTGGATCTAAGATACCCTTGCTGCCTGGGTGCAGTGGCTCATGCCTGTAATCCCAGCACTTTGGGAGGCCAAGGCGGGCGGATCACCTGAGGTCAGAGTTTGAGACCAGCCTGGCCAACATGGTGAACCCCCATCTCTACTAAAAGTAGAACAAATTAGCCGGATGTGGTGGCAGGCACCTGTCATCACAGCTACTCGGGAGGATGAGGCAGGAGAATCGCTTGAACCTGGGAGGCAGAGGTTGCAGTGAGATGAGATCGTGCCACTGCATTCCAGCCTGGGCAACAAGTGCAAGACTCCATCTCAAAAAAAAAAAAAAAAAAAAAAAAAAAAAAGAAAGAAATCCTTGCCTAAGCCCAAAGTCAAGAAGATTTATCCCTATATTTTATTTTAAGAATCTCATAAGTGTTACTTCTTACATTTAAGTCTATGATCCATTTTGAGCTGCTTTTTGTGCATGGTGTGAGATTGGGGTTCAAGCTCATTCTTTTGAATGTAGATATTCAGTTGTTCTTAGCATCATTTGTTGAAAAGCCTATTTTTTCTCCTTTGCATTCCCCTGGCACCTTTGTTGAAAGTCAATGACCATGAATGTATAGGCATATTTATGTATGAACTCTATTATGTATTCTAATATGTATTCTATTCCACTGATTTTCATGTCTTGATTGCTGTCACTGTGTAGTAAGTTTTGAAATGAAGACGTGTAAGTCTTCTAACTTAGTTCTTCAAAAGATGATGCTTATTTTTAAATAAAGGCCTGTTTGTCATATAATTTGACTGTGTGTTGGAAAATACTTTTAGATTTTGAGAGGTTTGCGTAAGTTAGTCAATATTCTTTCATGGAGGGTAAAAGCTTTCTGTGCCCAGCTGTTCAACAACAGGAAAATTGTATAATATGTTTTCTCGTTCATTTGGAGTGGGCATGTGAGTCAGCCTTTGACTGTTTGTTGAAACCTTCTTGAAGAGCCTTATTTCAGAAGTTTGATTTGCTCAATGGACGTTTACCCATCATTTCCTCCATGTCATGGCCTGTGCTAGATGCTGGGAGAGAGAGATAAAGGAAACATAATTGCTTTCAGGATGCTTACAGTAGAGCAAGGAACGAGTCACAATTTTAGAGCTGAATTTTTCTTTTTTTTTCTCTCTCTCTTTTCTTTTTTGAGACAGGATCTGGCTCTGTCACCTAGGCTGGAGTGCAGTGGCGTGATTACAGCTCACTGCAACCTCTACCTCCTGGGCTCAAGCCATCTTCCCACCTCAGCCTCCCAAGTAGCTAGGACCACAGGTGCATGCCACCACACACAACTAATTAAAAAAAAAAATTTACAGAGTTTTCTGTAGGATTTCACCGTGTTGCCCAGGCTGGTCTCGAACTTCTGAACTCAGGCAATCTGCCTGCCTCAGCCTCCCGAAGTGCTGAGATTACAGCCGTATCAATACAATGATACAATGGCTGAGCCACTACACCCAGTTGTTAAAGCTGAATTTCTGGAGACCGGCAGTGTAAACTCCCTTGCTTTGTAGATATGAAAAGGCAGCCTACAGAATGACAGTGTTGGGTGAAAGCCATAGTGTCCACACAAGTAAATAATGGTGAGCAGACTGCCTTGCATGTAGTAGGCCCTCAATAAATATTCACCATGATTTACTTACTAGATGGTGTGTAAGCTAGGGGCTGGAATATTTAAACATAAACACATAGACTGAGAATGTTGAGAATGTGCTCAATTCCTTTCTGCAGTGAGTTTTACATTTAAATATTCCTTTGTGCTCCCTGCCTGGCCTGGAGCTATTGCTGGGCTCTTGGCAACATCCACCTGGCTGAGCCCAGCAGTCCTTGCCCTGGAGACAGAAATTGCCCCCCCTTTTTTTTTCCTTCTTTTTATTTTTTTTTTGGCACAGGGCATCTTGAGACAGGTTGAATAGCCACCCTGGAGTTTTGCCAGAGTCACAAGATGAGGAAGGTCAAGAGGCAGAAGAGAGCAGGGTGAGGAGATGGGGGTAGGGGAGAGGAAGTTTGACATATCATGGGGTTTGAATGGCTGAAAATGCTGAAATGCCAGCATTAGTTCAAGCAATTTAGACTTTCAGGAAGCCTGGCCTTTCCCCCTGGAGTCATTTGTTTAGTCCTGTCTGGGGGGCTTGGCTGGCCGATTCCACAAACTCATGATCAAAAAGTTCTCCAGGCAGAACAGAGACGTGGCCTCCATGCCTACTGGTTTGACAATCAATTCCAGGGGCCCAGCGTCTCCTGTGAACCCAGGGTCACCCGGATCAAGTCCCCAGGGTGGCAAATGTCTGGCGTCAATCGGGGGTGGGAGGGGGGGGGGGACACTGAGTTTAGTTCAAGGAAGTATTGCCAGGTTTTGTGCGTTCTTCTATGCCACTGACGGAGAACATGAATTTGAATATGCTGCACGGTTTGATGCACATCAGAGCTGAAAGAGAAGAGTCCAGGTGAAAATCAGGAACGTGGCTGGATTGCCCGAGTTAGAGTGGGGCTCTGTTACTAGCCAGCTGGAGATGCCGGCCGCTGACATGGTGTTCTCTACCTGAATTTCCTCATTCAACACTGAATCCCCTGGCTTTGCCCTTCTTTCATCTGTAGTCCCAGTGCCTTTTCGCAAACTGTGTAATTTACTTGTTTGCTGTGTTTGTGATTTCCTGTCTGTCTTCCTCATCTCCTGCTCTGAAAGGACAGACGTCTTGCTTGTTGTGTTTTGATGCATTCCACGATTCTGGAAGACTTTGTAGAATATGAGTAGTCAGAGTACCCAGCAGGTGGTCGATACGCATGTGTAGAATATGAGTAGTCAGAGTACCAGCCTCGCTGTGTTGTTATGCGGGTGAAATGACTTAATACTGTCATATGCTCAGGGCAGTCCCAGCCCTGAGCAGTGTGCCCTGAACCATATTTCAGCACACAGCGAGAGAGCTGGATCCGTCAAGCAATCTCACGTCCCGTGTCTCGGCAGGCCCAGGACAGCTCTGCTTTTAACCTGTTTCCTGGAGTAATTGCTGACAGTGCTTCCTTTCAGAACAAAAAAAAAGAAAGAAAGTCTCATTTTAGCTAGTAAATTATATGGTTTTGCTACATATAAGTGTTTTTACTCATTCATTTTAGAAACTGAAAAAAAGAAAAAAAAAATCTGCCAGGTGGCATGCACCTACAGTCCTGGCTGCTCGGCAGGCTGAGGTGGGACGATGCTTGAGTCCAGTTCAAATCCAGCCTGGGCAACATAGAAAGACCCCACTTCTACAAAAAAGCAGAAGAAAGAAAAAAAAAAAGATATTGAATAAATACCATGTTAGGTGCTAAGAGTAACGACCATAGTTCATTCCCTTTTAGAGCTTACTGTCTTCTAGAGAACTTGCAAAATTAAATAATTCAAATTTAAAACTGTTGGAACTTTAAATTATTCTGAACCTTGAGAGAAATGTGGCTAGATGGGCTGAGTCACAGAGCCTGCTGTTGCAACTTCTGTTTTTTCCCGTAAATGATTAGAAACAACCGAGTAGCACCAGAAATAAGACCCTCTGAGTGGTGAGCCCTCGGAACATTACTCTTGTCCTCACAGAATGTTAAAGCCGTCTTCCATGGAATGGAGCAAGCCGCCCTCATCAAATCGCGGTAACATGTCTGCTAGTCTTGCATGGAAAACGTTGCAACCTTGCCAAAACCACCTCTGCCTATGTAAGCACAGCCTTGGCTTCCCCACTTGACAGCATGGACCTTGTCCTCTTGGGGTCTGTGTGTTCCGAGTGACCATTCTCAAGCTCTGTACTCAGATAAACCCCGTACTTCATCATATCTTCTGTATCACCTTATTTAAGGTCAACAAACTTTAAGAACCTAATTAAGTAGACAACCTCATGACTTGAACACATGGTTAATAGTAATAGTTGGATTGACATTCATATGGTTCCCTGCTATTTTAGGAAAGGTTTGTTTGTTTTAAATATTGATCCATTTTCATGCTTTGCATAGTAACCCAATGAGGTAGAAGTGACTACTGTCACCCTTTTACTGTTTACAACAACTGGGATTCTGAGCATCAGCCACTTGGTGAGGATTGCCGAGCCAGGGCACTCTGGTCCCAAAGCTCTGATTCCCACCGGCTTTCCTGCTGAGTCACACTGTCTGCTGGGAGCTGTCAACCCGCCGTCTCTTTCTCTGACTTCCACCCGATAATTCTACATGGCTCTGCAATAAGCAGCCTTTTTCTTGTTATTTCCTACAAATACATAGGTTACACTCTGATTAAAGGCAGGATACACATCTTGAATTAAAGGGAAGGCTGAGGCCTGGAATTCTTCCGATCTCTAATCCTACCTGGTCAATGAAGTTCGTGAGTCCTCAGCTCAGATCTGAGGCAGCCCTGCCCAGCGGGGAAGGAAAGTGCAGTTTTTTCCTGTTCCTCTGCCTCCCTCTAGTGACTCAAGTCCAAAATAGGGTGGCTGGGAACTATTGGAAGAACACAGACGCTGCCAAGAAGCTGCAAGCCTTCATTCTCAGCAAACTAACACAAGAACAGAAAACAAAACACCGCATGTTCTCACTCATAAGTGGGAGTTGAACAATGAGAACGCCTGGACACAGGGAGGGAACATCACACACCGGGGCCTGTCGGGAGATTGGGGACTAGGGGAGGGATAACATTAGGAGAAATACCTAATGTTGATGGGTGCAGCAAACCACTATGGCATGTGTATACCTCTGTAACAAACCTGCATGTTCTGCACATGTATCCCAGAACTTAAAGTATAATTTTTAAAAACCCCCAAAAGAGTGCAATTTCAATGCCAAAAAAAAAAAAAAAAAAAAAAAACAGCTGAGCTTCGTCTGTTCCTTCCTCCCTTTCCTCCCTCACGCCTACCATGTGTGCAGCATTGTACCCAACCTGAAAGACACAGACAGAAAAGCCTGACTCCGCATCTCCCTGCTCGGGTTGCCTTGGTAACTTCTCCATGTACCCAAAGAAGCAAAGGGGACTTAACAATTTCAAAGAAGAGTGGCAGTAACTACTTTTTCTGTTCCAAGCTTTCTTGTATAAAGTGAAGCACTGTGTGGCCTTTAAGAGTTCCATTACGGACCGGGCACAGTGGCTCATGCCCGTAAATGCAGCACTTTGGGAGGCTGAAGTTGGTGGATCACTTGACATCAGGAGTTCAAGACCAGCCTGGCCAACATGGCAAAACCCCGTCTCTACTAAAAGTACAAAAATTAGCCAAGTGTGGTGGTGGGCACTTGTAGTCCCAGCTACTTGGGAGGCTGAGACAGGAGAATCACCTGAACCCAGGAGGCGAAGGTAGCGGTGAGCTGAGATTGTATCACTGCACTCCAGCCTGGGCAACAGAACGAGACTCCGTCTCAAAACCAGACCACAACAAAAAGAGTTCCATGAAGGGAATTAGGACCACTTTTTAATTCAGTGTCTGCACGCTATCTCCTGACCACCTGGCTGCTGCTTTTCCTCCCTGCTTCCTGTCCTCCCTTCCTCTCTCCCTTGCTCTACTCTCCTATCCCTTCACTGGTGCTCTTTTTGTGTTTTATCTCCTCTGCCAATCAACATGCAGGGCAAGGAAGCCAGGCATAGCACCGGGCACTGGCCGGCCCTGCTGGTCGCTCTCGCGCCTGCTCTCATGCCTGAAGCTCTGTGCTGAAACACCTAGTTTCCAGCAATGTGCAGATGGTGAACGCTCAGAGGTGGGGTGGGGCAGGAGTCAGACTTCTCAAGGACACCACAGTGTGATGAACACTAAGGAGTTGGCTGCCAGGGTCTTAGTCAGAGCAAGGCAAGGCTATGGAGTAGGGTCCCTTCTACTTGGAATGGAGAGAAGTGCTTCTGTTGTTCTTTTTATATAAGGATCCACGCAGCTTGGTTTGACCATCCAACACCTGCAGAGCCCAGCGCGGCATTCATGTCTTCATTCCCCTCTGCTGTCCCTGAACCAGTGTCCCTGAACTGTGAGTTCCCGGCTCACTCTCAAGTTTCTGCTGACCTGGGTGGGTCTCAGATGAGACCTTTGGTAACCGCAGAAACAAAGCTTCTGCCCATGCTCCTGGCCTGAGGAAACTGTGGAAAGGTGTTTTACGGATGTTTCATATGCTGTGTCAGACCATTTTGATCTATGCACCTCTTATTATCATGTCTGAGCACAACGTATTGCAATCCAGTGTTTATGTCTCCTACTGAAATGGAGACAGCTAAGGGGTCTGCATGATGCTAATTGATTTTTGTATTCCCAGTGCCTAAGACATGGTTGGTGCTCAATAGTTGTTTGTTTCAGGGATAAATGAAAAAAAAAAAAAATGAATGAGTAATCATTAGTCTCAGCAATACTTTATTCCCAAAGTCACACATACACTCATTTATTTCCTCCTAAGAACAGATGCTAGGCCAACCGGTCTTTATGATTTTACAATCTCTATGGTGACAGGTAAGACATTAGGGTGCATATGAGGAAAAGATAGGAGATAGCAGGAGACGAAGGCCAAAAAAAGGGGGAAAGGAAACAGAGAAAATGTGCCTACAGATTCTAATAACTGAGAGACAATTTTCAGGATTATGGTCACCATTTTAGTAGCAAGGATAAAAAAAAAATTACAGACTTCTACCCTTTCCTTGCCAAAGTTAGATAAGGACAAAAATCCTTTAATGGCATTGAAGAGAAAGAGAGAGAAAAGAAGAGAGAGAGAGAGAGAGAGAGATTGCGTGGAAACTGTGGCCAGAGGACTAACTCAAATACTTGCAATGTTCAGATAAAAAAACCTTCTTCCATGCCAGAATCTGACAATGGATTCTCTTTCTTTTCTTTCTTTTTCTTTCTTTCTTTCTTTCTTTCTTTCTTTCTTTCTTTCTTTCTTTCTTTCTTTCTTTCTTTCTTTCTTTCTTTCTTTCCTTCCTTCCTTCCTTCCTTCCTTCCTTCCTTCCTTCCTTCCTTCCTTCCTTCCCTCCTTCCTTCCTTCTTTCTTTCTTTCTTTCTTTCTTTCTTTCTTTCT